>NC_044031.1:294910369-295210369 GCF_901765095.1 Microcaecilia unicolor
CCCAAGGGGGGGGGGGGGGGGGTTCCTGGGTAAGTTGCAGAGGGAAATGTTCCTGGTTATTGAATGGCAGTAGGGGAGGAGTTAGAAGTTAATAAATATAGTTGTTGGGGTTTGCGCAAAGTCTTTGGTTGCCTCTACCATACCGAGACCCTGAGGAGAGAGGGGTTGTCTTAAATGGGCTCAAGAAACTAAGGCTGACCAAAGAGGAGGTTTCTGCAAGTAAAGCATTAACTGGGTGAAATGGAGGAGTGCTCCAGATGGGGAGAAGGGGATCCAGCCTGGGAGCAGTAACAGGAAAGATCTGTTCGGAGCCAAAGGTGGGTAGCCCAGAGAAATACTCATTGGGAGAGGAGAGTGTGGACAGACAGGGAGGTCTGATCCAGAGAGTGAAGAAAGAATAGCCAGTAAAGAGGTGGGAAAACGTGGGATACAAATGCAACAAATAAAGCCTAGGTTAATACTCTATGGCCTACTGGAGTAAGTCTGGCCCTGGCCCACACCCAACTTCTTGTAAGAAAGACTGAACTGTGTTAGATTGGAGAAAAGTGTTTTGTTTTATGGCCCGGGTCAAGGGTGCCCAACCCCGAGAGTTGGTGGTGCCCCAGGATGCTGTGCTAGGAGTGAAACCTGGGTTATATAAGTTTTGCACACTGTTACAGTATAGAGATTAGGCACCCTGCCAGCACTTTTATAGATATGTGTATACTTATGTGCATAGGTGCAAACATTCTATACATTTATATGTGCAAGGGGCACCATAACTGTGGCTGCCTAGTTTATAAAATTGCCCTTTTTTACCTATTTTATAAAGACACTTTGGTGGTCATATGTCATCCTAAAATCATCCCAGCAAAACGGCAATTGAGATAGACATGGGTAAGCCACTGGTTGCCCTGGGATTGGTAGCATGGAATGTTGCTACTATTTGGGTTTCTGCCAGGTACTTGTGACCTGGATTGGCCACTGTTGGAAACAGGCGTGTTCTTATGTAACTATAAATGTTTATTCATAAATCATGACTCCACCATGTGTCACATAAACCTCCTAATGAATATGTCTACACTTGATTCACATATAAGTACATGTGTTTCTTGTCATTGTGCATACCTTTGCATGTGGGGTAACTTTATATGAGGCATTTTCCAAAACTGGGCGCTGGTATTTGGGTGCAAAGCAAAGATGTGTGCTCAACTAAATTGAATAGCAAGTCAATTTGTGCCAATAATTGGATACTAATTGGCACCAATTTGAATTTGCGCGTACATCTTGCTAATCACTATTCTATAATAATGTGCACCCAAATCCCAAAGTGCATAACCTAAAAGGGGGCATGGCCATGGGAGGTGCATGGGTAGGTCAGGGACATTCCTAAAATGTGTATGCAGTGTTATAAAATACAAGGGATTACACCTGCCCAAATCTGAGCGCCAAAATAGACATGCAGTGCTAGTCTGTAATGTACGCTCATCTTTGAATGCTCATTCTAGATAGCATTGAGCGCTGAGTTTTTTGTGTGCAGAGGTTTGAGTGCCATTTACTGAATCTAGCTCTTATGTGCATTTAACTGTCAGGTGTGCACTAAATTGCCTTTATAAATTATCCTCATTTGGTTTGAAAGTGCAGTTCAGCAACATGTAGAAATTCTTTGTCTTACTGGAGACACTCAGACTGAATAGAGTTTCATCAAGAGTTATTTATTAGCTATCCCATTACGTATATGTGGTCAGGCACAAAGAATGTAACTCGAAGCAGTGGAAGCAGGTATTGTGGTCCATCTGTTGTTGGCTTGCATGTGGAGTTCTTGCAGATCTCTGAGCTGGCTTTCATGAGGTATTTGGGATACATGTGGACATTTACTTGTGGATATTTACTCAATGAATATGAAGAGTCATCCAAGATAAGCACTGTGTGTTTATAAATAGCACTTTATTGTCTCCAGTCAAATTGGTATCTTTAAAAGGGTATCTTGTTTTTGGCACATGAATACTACTGGGACTAGTGGAGTTTATTCAGACCTATGATTAAAAGGAGCCCTCAGTGTTTATGAAAGTTTTGAGCATTCAAACTGAGGTATTCTCTGAAGAGCCTGAGGTCTTTTTCACCACTATTTTTCATTACATAACATAAGATATACCTTGAGATACTTAAGACAATTGTAGAAGCAAAAATGTTTTACAATTTGATATTGCGTTCTACAGATTCCAAATTCTTGTTGTATTTTAGAATCCCCCAGTTCTGCAAGACTTCTCTATTTAATCAGCAGTGCATCAGAATGGTAGTGCCACACTCGACATGGCTGCCTATGCTGGATCACTGCAATAAGTATTGGGAGTGTGAGGATCATAGCAAGATGCAAAGCATATATGTGGTCATTTGGTGGATGACAAATACAAATATCTATGTTGGGATAACTGCTTGTAAACAGAACGTAGGGGGAACCAAATGTTTTACTTGCAAGGTTACGGACGTGGAGAGAGGTTAGAGAACAGATTGACAATCCCACCATTTGTGAAACAGCTTTAGAAAATAAATAAAAAACTGAGTGTTAAATGAAATGCAATATAAACTTAGTTTAAGACAATAAGCATTATTGAGAACGAAAACTACCTTTTTGCATAAGTTTATTTAAATTACATGATTGACTTGCTGAAATGGAAATTAAATTATTTGAAAAACCGTTTGGATTATAATCACTTGAATCAAACACATTTATTTCAAACTAAGAACAACTTAAGACAGAAGATGGCTTTCTGAATAATTTTCTGATTTATTTATCAATCGCATTGGATCTTGCATATGCATGATATTTACTTTCATTATGCATGAGTTTGGAAATTTAAGAACATTGATTTTGCTACTCCAGACTAACAAGGCGACCCTCTGGAGATTAAGAGTAATACGTTGCGCTGCTGATCACATTCTCCAAGGAAATCCTGCACAACATGGAATGATCTTGGCCAGTGCAGGGATTGCTCCTGACCATGACGATGGTTAAGTTTGCTATGCACACAATTAACCCTGAGGAACAAGAATAGAGTTAGTGTTTAATGTTACAGAGGGGGGAGTGCCTTGGTTTATTGCTTCTTACATCAAAAGCAAACCATTTCTTAGGATCTCCTCTATAAAAGATAACACTGAACAAGACATACCATTGAAAAAATGGTATTTTCACTTTCTTCAAAATTGCTCTGTAGTCTCTAAACTACCCACAGATTACTAATTTAATAGATTTGTGATCACTCCTCTCGTGAAGAAGTCTCATACTGGAGTATAATTCATGTCTAAATAGGCTAAAGGAGCTAAAAAAAAAAAAAAAAAAAAAAAAGAATTATAACAAACCAGCAATTTTTCTATTTAGGGCCCTGTTTACTAAGGCATGCTAGTGTTTATAGCATGCACTAAACACTAGAAACACCCATAGGAATATATGGGTGCCTTAGTGTTTAGGAAGAAAAAAGAGAAGAGTGGGGAAAGATAGGCTCTTTCCAATCAATAAGGGAGACGTATATTTGAAAAAGGTATAATGTTTATTATAACAGGTCGACTCGACACAGCCGTGTTTCGGCGACGTAGCGCCTTCTTCAGGAGTCTTCCAACAGTATATCGAGTACTTGAGTGTTTAATACTCCAAGAAATACAATTTTGAAGAACACGCAGTTCCTTCTCTTTCAGAGTAGTGACACAAATGCAAACAGCAAGCGAGGCCTATCTTCCCCCACTCTTCACTTTTTTCTTCCTGTATTGTTTCGTGGGGATTAAGTGCACCTCCACACTTTGTGTGGCTTCCTTTTTTAGATTGCATTAGTGTTTAGTGCATTGAAAACGCTAGTGCGCCCTTAACATAGTCTTAGTAAACAGGGCTCTTAGTGAAGCAAAACATTTTTTATGGAAGGAACTATAGTTCAATTAAATTATTGCAACACTGTCCTTTGCCAAACAAAATCATAAACCACCCTGTTTTGTTTTTTTAATGAAGAATGGAACATTTGTTGTTTTCTTCATGGGATCATTCCCTCAGTATTACTTTTGGAGAGTGGGCAATATTTTCTTACCAGGGATCTCCATGTGTTACATTTTTCATTCTATATTATGATTCATAACGCGATAGCTGTGCTTTGTATTGACTGCTGGAAGATGCAGGGCTGCCGAGAGACTGGGCCAGGCCCAGGACAAGGCCGCCCCCCCAGCCTCCCCACCTGAGGTTGCTGGGCCCCCCCTCCACCTGGCCCTCTCTCCACCCCCGGGCCCTCTGTACAGACTTTAAGCACCTCACCTTCGAAAGCGCAGCAAGCAGCGGCAGACCACTCCTTCCTTCCATGTCCCGCCCTCGTGGGTTACATCAGGCGAGGGTGGGACACGGAAGGAAGGAGTGGTCTGTAGCTGCTTGCTGTGCTTTCGAAGGTGAGGCGCTTAAGTTCAATGCCAGGGAGTGACGGAGAGCGGGCAGGCCGGACTGCGGCAGCGGCCCTGGGAAGATGACCTGGATGTTTCCAACTCCTTGCATTCCTGGGGTAGGGAAGGAGCAGTGGTAGGGAGTCAAGTTTTGATGGAGGAAGGGGTTGGGTTCAAAAAGTTCCACTGAACAGGTGTTTGCATTGAAAAGTCTGGACAAATATATTGTGGTGGGCATTCATGGGCTGACTGACCTTGGAGTTGATGGGAGAAGGGAGGAGTTTGGAGAAAAGGAGGACAGATGATTTTTTTTTTGTTCATGTCACAAAAGTGAATTGAATGGGTTTATGGATACATAAGTTAGTGGAGGATGTACCTCAGTTGGTTCTAGTATGTTCTAGGCCATCCTCAATGGGGGTAGAGGTCAATATTGGGTACTGCATGGGACTGGATGGAGGCCTGCTGGTAGAGCAAGCAAGCTAGTAATATGACAGGGATGTTAACGCAATACCTAGGATGGCCTATATTTGGCAGATTGACTTTGGTGCTGCTTAAGTAGTAATATGGCAAGTGGCTTTAGTTGAAGTTTCTATCCTTGATAATAGGTAGTTGTTGAAGTAGCTATTTGAGAGAGGCATAAGGGACAGGCAATGAGAGATCATCCCAGCTGCCACACTTATAATTTTCTAAAGAGATTTTCTTACCTAGTGTCTACGATAATTACTTTTGAAGATTAGGCCCCAATGTTGGATTTTCTTTTAAATTCTGAATTCTGTTCATCAGTTATGAGTTGTTATAGGAATAACGCTCCGTTTGACGGCTTCTCAGAAGTCAAGGCAAATCTTTGGAGATTTTCAAAGTAAATGTGTTCACCCTATGTAATATATACTGCCTTCACTATGACTTCTGTAAGAAAAACTGGGCACCAGGCATAGATGAATAACAAGGTAAAAGAACAATCATCACAGTGAAGGAATAAGAAATCATGGAACTTCAGGTTTAGAGGCTGAAGAGGAATAAGTGTCTATGAATGAAACTGGAATCAGCAAAGTGACTATTCACACAAACATACTAAAAAATAAAATAAAAACAGCCACCTCAACAGGTATTCACTATATTTCACTATTTAAAGAGTAAAAGTGTAAGAAGACGATTTTCTTTTTTTTCATTTTGCAAAAGTGTAACATCTTGACCAATACTGTAACTGGTGTACATTAATATCCCATTCTATCAAATTTGGGCTTTAGAACTGCAACTGAATAATACAATTATGGAAAAGTTTCTATAATGTGTGGGCAGAAGAAATGTGATTTAGTAAACGAGGTGAAACCAAAGCAATGTTTGGCATACAATTCTTCAAAATCAGCAAAACAAAAGTATAGTTTTGCACAGTTCTATGGTAGCAACTGAATGCAATTCAGAACGCATTGTCAATAGCATCAAAAGTCAGTGCTATTGCTCTAGACAAAGAACTTGTCCCTTTTCGATGTACATTTTGTCACTCAGTCCTCTAGCGCCATCACAACTGAGTCCATACCACTTAAAATGATAAAGTTTCAATAGGCACTTTAGTGGAATTAAGAAAAATCTACCACTCTTTCCACCAGGATGCCAGAGCTCGTCTCCATGTAATTCCCAAATGATCAAAAATACAATATATATATATGACTGGATTTATCCTTCCTATGTGAATAAATCCAAACTGACAATATGATAAATATTGTAACTTGCTGGAAATAGTAGCAGTCCTATACAATAAAAGGTGTCTTGTCATATAAAGCTTTTGTGTTCTTTGCTATTGTCTCTTAAGTGACATTATCGGGATTACAGTTTTCCTCTTCTCCAAACATTTCTGCTAATATCTTAAAGCGTGGTCCCCATTCACTTAGGTAGTCATAATCCTGTTCGTTCCATACCAAGTGATTCTATAGAACTAAGGGACTCAGCTACAGATCCAGTTCCTTCATAGGCATAAGTTGCCAGTGAGTAATACGGTGGTGCAATGGATCCCCCGTATTTTCGTGCAGCCTTTGATTAATGAAGTTTTTATGTCTGTGTTATCTTCCACTGGGCGTCTCTGACGAGGCAAACAAAGGGGATCTGGTATTATGTCTCTGCGTATTTTGTTCTCTTCAATAACTTTTGGATTTCTCAGAGCACAATATCAAAAGCTTGGGTGTCCTCCTCCCAACCTCCTTCATCATCATAATGATAACATTGTCTCTTATGTCTTCTTTTGAGGTCATAAGAGTGTCTTTTTTCTTCTGTCTCCTCAGTGCTAAATACAGCACAACGATGACTGGAACAGGAGAAGAGAATCACAGTTAATAAAACGTTTGAAATAGGAAATAATAGGGCATTCTAGCCTGAATAGAGGAATTACAATTACTGAGATCAATGACAGATCACTGTCCACAAGAGTTACCATATTACTTTCAGCTACTCAGACATATGGTATGAGCTACTATTACTAAGAACTGCAATGAGGATGTTAGACAGGGCAGAAATAAATCTAAAATGGGTAGTAAAAATGCTGAATGAAATATTAATATACATATAAAATAAAATTATGAGGTTGCCTTTTGGAACAAGCATTTGTCAGAAACGTTTAAGGCCATTAAGGCACTAGAAATGCAAGAGGCAATAACTGTAGTCTCACAGACTAAAACTTTTTCATTTGGTCACTCTGATCCAAGAAGATGTGTGCTAATTAGGCAATAAAGCATACAATCCAGTGTAGATTATTAAAAGTTAATGGCATTCATTGCATGGCACATACAGCTTATGATTCGATACAGTTCCTTTTTTGAAATGATAAATTGACTAACCAAGATAATTTAGAACATGAATAGAGTTGAAGAAGACCGATTAGTAGAAAATAGTGATGTACCTGTGCTAACTGATTACCGCAGAACACATCTACTCTCCGCCCTCAGACACATCCCCAGCAATAAAAAAATTAATTCTATTTTTTAGATAGTGCTTTTTAACCTGCAGTAACCACACGATAATGCTTACCACAGCTTAGTAAAAGGATTCATTTGTTTTTTCAAAATTTCCCCCTCCTTTCTTCCCCTTCCTGTTTCAATTTACTGGATAACTTTTGGCCAGCCAACGCAACCAGACAAAATTTATCAGGTTAAATAGAGATGGTTATTTGGGAATTCCAGGGCATGGTTCCAATTTAGCCTGATAACTTTGGTCACTGGCAAGGGCTCTTCTAAAGTTAAACACACATCTTTATCCAAAGATTTTTAGCCGGGTGTGTTCAATTGCACTTTAACCGGATAAGTGCCACTGACTAAATGGATTGAAGTTATCAAGATAAAGATCTCTAGTTAACTTTACCACTAACTGTACTAATGAATAATGACCCCAAAATAATTGTAGCAGAAATTTTAATACATTTGAGAACTTCTATAATATAATAAAATATTAATAAAATATGAATAAAAACAATTAATAATTCACCTACCAGAGCAATGTTATATGAATGAGATAATTTAATGATTGAATCAAAGATAATTCATACTGGAATAATCTCATTAACATTGTAGTATACCTTTGAAACATGCTGATACAGAGAGCTGCTTCTGCCGATGGACTTGCGAATTTTTGGCTTGCTAACAAAGTGCGGGGCCCTTTTACCAAACTGCAGTAAAAAATTAGCCTTAGTGTGTGCTTACGCAGGTCATTCCCATGCACCAAAGCCATTTTTTCGCATGGGTAAAATGGCCAAATACCCACTTTTTTTCTACTAATGGCACGTGCTAATTTTCTCATTAGCGTGCGAGCCCCTCCTGCCACCCATTATGTAGGCAGTAAGGGCTCACATGCTAACATATGCTAATCAGTTAGTGCACAGTAATGTAGCTACACTAACCAATTAGCGCAGAACATGCTTACTCTCAACCCAGACCCACCCCCAGTGCTAAAAAATAAAATCTATTTTTTAGCATGTGTGTTGCACATGCCGATGCCAAAATTACTGCAGGATGCCTGTGTGTACCCTGTGGTAAGGCACTTTAAGATGCAGTAAGCATGCATTAGTGCTTACTGCATCTTAGTCAGACAACCCCTTTATGTGTTAAAACTTGAAAAGAAGAGATTGTGGGTTTAAAATAATTCATTCTGTGTTTTATTTATGAACAAGTAGGAACCTTTAAGTCTTTGGGGCCCTTTTAGTAAGCCATGTAAGCATCTACGTGCGCCAAAATGGAGTTAACGGCCGGCTACCACGTGACATTTGTAGTAATTTCACTTTTGGCACGCGTCCAATACACGTGTCCAAACAATAATTTTTATTTTGGATATGCATGTTTGACACATGTAGGTCATTACTGCCGGGTTACCGTGTGAGACTTTACCACTAGGTCAATGGCTAGCGGTAAGGTCTCAGACCCAAAATGGGTGAGCGGCAATTTTCATTTTGCCATATGTCCATTTTTGGCAAACATTTTAAGACATTTTTTACGTTTGCTCAAAAATGATTCTGCGCACGCCCAAAACATGCGTCTACACTACCGCAGGCCCTTTTTTAGCGCACCTTTATAAAAGGACCCCTTTGTCTGTGTTTAAAATCCAGATAGGAGGTTAGATTTATGTCTTTGTGTGTGTTTGATTCCCAACCTCCCTTAAGTTTTATCAACCCCAGGGATATTTAGTGAGTTACTCCAATCTTACCATGAACCAATTGTTATTCCTTTGCAGTTCATTAATAAACATTGTTTAAGCATCTTCACTCCCTTAGCAACTTAAAATAAGTGAGGTAATTAAATTTGCTGATAAGACAAAGTTATTCAAAGTCATTAAATCACGGAAGGATTGTGAAAAATTACAAGAGGACCTTACGAGACTGGGAGACTGGGCATCTAAATGGCAGATGACGTTTAATGTGATGCATGTGGGAAAGAGGAACCCGAATTATAGTTATGTCATGCAAGGTTCCACGTTAGGAGTCACAGACCAAGAAAGGGATCTAGGTGTCGTCGTTGATGATACGTTGCAACCTTCTGCTCAGTGTGCTGCTGCAGCTAAGAAAGCAAATAGAATGTTAGGTATTATTAGGAAAGGAATGGAAAACAAAAATGAGGATGTTATAATGCCTTTGTATCGCACCATGGTGCAACCGCACCTCGAATATTGTGTTCAATTCTGGTTGCCATATCTCAAAGAGATATAGTGGAATTAGAAAAGGTGCAGAGAAGGGCGACAAAATGATAAAGGGGATGGAAAGACTTCCCTATGAGGAAAGGCTAAAGCAGCTAGGGCTCTTCAGCTTGGAGAAAAGGCGGCTGAGGGGAGATATGATAGAGGCCTATAAAATAATGAGTGGAGTGGAATGGGTAGATGTGAAGCGTCTGTTTACACTTTCCAAAAATACTAGGACTAGGGGGCATGCGATGAAGCTACAATGTAGTAAATTTAAAACAAATCAGAGAAAGTGTTTCTCAACGTGTATTTAAACTCTGGAATTCGTTGCCAGAGAATGTGGTAAAGGCGTTTAGCTTAGTGGAGTTTAAAAAAAGGTTTGGCCGGCTTCCTAAAGAAAAAGACCATAGACCATTATTAAATGGACTTGGGGAAAATCCACTATTTCTGGGATAAGCAGTATAACATGTTGGATAATATTCAGACACCTGTCCAGCAGTGTGATGGAGGCTATCTAGACTTTTGTTTAATGTGCCATATGTATGATTGCACAACAGTTGCGGAGAAGTGCTGTGTGTGTATTCGGTGCAGAGTTCCTGGCTCTCAGATAATGATTCCAATCTCTGCAGGAGAGAATTGCAAACTCTTAGCTGCAGAAAAATAGGTAGATATACATGACCTTTAAGAAGACCCTATGCCAGTCTCATATGCAGTCTGGCAGCCCCAGAGATCCTCACTTGATTGCCACAAGGGGGTTTGTAGAAGTGCAGGAATGCAAGCTGGATAAAAGAAAGCCAGCTTCAGGAGCTCACACAGGATCAGAAAAATCACAAGAAATAATCTGGACTTGACAGACACTGGATACATTAGCTACTGTGCCTCTCAGAGACAGTGAAAGAAAGGAAAAAACTGTCATAAACTTCTTTTGAGAAGATAGAAGTGTGCTAGTCCAGAAGAAAGGGGGAAAAAGTATTCTCTCTTTTTAAATTTAAACACAGAGAGAACATATCTATCCCAACTATAACACAGCACTGAGAGAGTTATTATACGTCTACTTCTTGCTACTACATATCATTTCTATAGGGCTACTAGACGCACACAGCGCTGCACACTTGAACATAAAGAGACAGTCCCTGCTCAACAGAGCTTACAGTCTAATCAGGACAGTCAAACAGGACAAATAAGGGATAAGGGAATTACTAAGGTAGGAATGATAAAACAGACATTAGTACTGAACAAGTGAATAGGGGTTAGGAGGTTAAAGCTTGGAATCTAATCTGAAAGCTGTAAGAGCTCCAACTGGGCCCAACACCCTGCTATAATAGTAATGAACTGAACATATCTTGAGAAACATATTCTTTGTCAGGCTTACCAGTCTGACAACTAAATGAGTGAAATCTCAGGTCTTACAGTAACATTTGCTATTTAAAAGGAAGTACTATTTATCTTTATATTTATGTGCTGGTTCTTTCCCTTGTATAAATGCTCTACTGCTTTGTTATTCCTGTTTCTGTTGCTAAACCTAGTTCTCTCCAGTAAAGCTGTTGCAGGTATTCTCTTAGGACAGCAGGCCTTATATTCTCACAATTGGGACTCCAGTAAAGTTATTCTTCTGAATTACACATCGGCCTCTCTGATTCATTTTTGTATGAAACTGACAGAAAAATCCTTTGAGCAGCCTGTTATACCTAACTATCCAACAGTAGATCAGTGACACCGAACCCCGTTTTCAGGTAAGGGAAGAAGTGTTCTTGCCTATTCACACTCCTTCTGTATCTGGATGTATCTTCTTGCCTACCTCCTGCAAGCATAAGTTGGCACAGGGTACCATAGAAGGGGGTACCATAGAAAGCCAGGGATTATGCACAAAATTCTCCCCCACACCAAACTGCCTCAACAACACAAACAAATATCTCCAGTATCTATCACAACACATACTCTAGTCTCACCTGACTGCTGTACACTTTGTATCAAATTAACAACCTGCTTAACATTATTCACTAATTGACACCCTTTGACAAACCCAGTTTGGTCTGAATGGACAATTTTATGGACCGCATTTTCTAAACAGTTGGCAAAGATTTTTACATTATTCAATAAAGAAATTAGTATCCCCCACATTGATTCTCTTGCTTCCCCTCCTTATGAATCACTATCATTGTAGCATCATACATTGAGTCTAGCAGCTTCCCTGTACTCAGTGCCTCAATAAAACCCTCTGCAAATCTAGTGCCACCAGCTCCCGCAACTTCCTATAGAATTCAGTATCAAAACCATTCCTTCTGCAGCTCCCTCCACCAACTGTTTAATTGCCATCTCAACTTCCAGATGCAAAATGGGTCTATTGAATACCTGATGGTCACCTTTCCTAACTGATTACAAGTGAGCTGCCTTCAGGAATCAATCTCCTCCATCGTACTAGTAACCTGCACGATATATAGTTAAGCATAAAAGGATCTGAATGCCTCACAAATGTTATTTGTAGTTTTAACTTGAGGCCCTCCTGCATTTCCCCATATGTCTTCCTCCCCCATATACTTATGATCCTGTTGTAATACCTCCAACTTAGCATATAAGTCCTTCAACTCAGCCTATCATTTTTTCCCCTTATTTGAGAAGCAATCTGAATCAGGTTACTCCTCATAACCACTTTACCTGATTTCCACAAGACCCCCACTCTAATATTGCCAACATCATTTCCACATCTTAACCAAACACCCCTAAGATTGCTTCCTTCTGCAACACACCCATATTAAGTTTCTATTGCCTCCCAGGGTTCTCCTCAGTTGCCCAACTCAGGTTTAAGTTCAGCGAGACAACATTTTTATAGGGGCTATCTCACAATCCAGAATCATCCCTTTCTCCCCCTTTTAACTAGGAAAAGATCCAGCCTAGAATATTTTTGATAGTTCCCTGGAGAAATGCATAATCTCTCTTTGTCAAGTGTGTAGGCATCCAAACATCCACCCTGGCATGAGAATCCATGTTGATCCTAAGGGCTCTCCCACCCCGTCTTCTCTCTGACAACCCCCCCTTCACACACCCATCCTGTAATTGTCCTCCAAATAACATTTATATCCCCTCCCACAACACTTAACTGCCTGATATTCAAAATGATTTAAGCTTGCAAGAGAGGCTCCAGCCCACTTAAATCACTTGTGGATGTCTAACCACCAATATTCAGCAGAATTTAACTGGGGAGGAGACAGCAAATATGCAGGTATCAGCAATATTCAGTGCTGGCACCTACATAGCTAACCAGGTGAATTACGGATTGCTCAGTTTCTTGGAACTGAGGCCCCACAAATTCAATCCTTTAGTCCAGATGAAGACCTGTGCATCAACTTCCCACCTTTCGCTGAACCTCATCACTTCCTCCCAGAACCCTCATTGTACAATTATAGCCTTCCAGGTTTTTGTTTCCTCCCTTCCCTCTTTTCCCCATCTCCCATGCTATATACCCATATGTAGCATTCCCACCAACAATACCTACCTCTTCCAATGGCTGCACCCCCACACATACCCCTACCATTCCATCTGTTCCATCCTAATCCCCAAGACCATTGTAAGCACAGTGAGCACAGACTATATAAATAAGGCTATATGAATCAAAACTGGGCATTCAGGTCCTTGAGTCCTGGCATCTGATGAGACTTGATGTATCTTGCTTTGTGATATTTCCTTTTCAATGACTCCTGCACTTGTCACCTTTCGAGGGGGGTCTTTCAGCTGTTGTGGAAGAGGGGCATCATCTGGGTTTAGGAGCAGTCCTTCTCCACTCTTCAGAATCACCTTCTCCTCATTAATGATCTGCTGGACCTCTCCTTTGCATTTACCAGAGTCAAGTATATCACCAGCAGCATCTCCTTTTGCTCTGCACTGCAAGAGTGTAACCACAGGATGATCTGGAAGGGCAGTCTGCTAATTATGTGCCCTTCCTCACTTTTCAGCAGGCTCAGTCCACCCGGAGAGAGCACCTCCTCCTTGGCTGCTCCCCAGCTCAGGGGACTTGATGACCCCGATACATGTCTTCCTCTGCTGTTGTAATTTCTTATTAGCTGATCCAACTCTTTAGAAGAGCACATAATTTCTTTTCCCATTTTCTAAGGTGCTGGGTACCAGATGCTGACCCACAGTCCCACCTGCACCAGCTCATCTCTGTACTTCTGAATGGCCTTCCTGTTCCTGATAGTCTCCAAATGCAGATCTGGATAAATGGAAAGCTTCCAATTATTGTACATAAAAGTTCTTGCTTTTCTAGCTTCCAAGAGAACATGTTGTTTTTCATGATATTGCAACATTTTAACTATAATAGTTTCAGTGCCACTTATTCTGTGCTGGGCACAGCTTAATCTCTTTGTGAGCCCAATCAGTTCCATAACTTGGAGAAAAGCACGTGCCCAGCATTTTTCACAAAACTTGAGTGTTTGGGAGCTCCTTTCCCTCTGGGACATCAAAAAGTCCTAAGATTAGACCTGTGATCCCTGTTCTCATGATCATCCACCCTCTCATGCAGCCAGTGGACCTCTTGCTGCAGTTTTTGCACGACATTTTGATCATCTACATGAGAGTCTTCAAGCATTCCAAGTCTGTCCTCCATATCCACCATGCGGTACAAAATCTCACCCAGCTTCTCTTCAATATGCTTCATAACTTTCTCCATTATCTTTCCTTTTGAGTCCCGGATTTCCTTGAGCACTATAGATCTACCTCCTCCACATTGGCTTGCACTGTTCCTCTCACCGGGTTACATAATCAATCTAATAGAACTACCAATCCGGAATACAAATAAAGCAGCAAGACCTTACCTAACCCTTCACTTCTCACATGTAAAGGCATTAAATACAAATCAACTTACACATCCAGTTTCTCTTATATCTGCACCAAAACCTGGAAAACACTACCAAAAGACCTAAAACTATCTAATCTTCCAAAAACATATGAAGGTCCACCTTTTCAGGAAACTTATTTCCATTGAACTAACTTAACCATCCAGTCTACCGATTTGCTTTACTAATTAATTCGATAGTGAACAGAAAGGGCATAAGCTTCCATAAATCAACCCAAACTCAAAAATTTAAACACACCTTCCAACACTAATTTAATTTCACTAATCAATCACCATCAGGACACATTGTAATCTCACCAATCCATACAATTTCCAATCTTATTCTATAATAAATACATAGAATTTACCACAAACCTCACCATTTCTCTGAATTGTAACCTAGTTTCATTCATTCTGTAACCAACTTACCAATGAATCATGTAAATCTCATCAAACCCCCAAGGTTCAATACTAAATGCAAGGAATTTCCTACAGACTCTCACTGTTTCTCAGGAATTGTAACCTTGTTGATACACTCTGTAACCGACTTACCAATGAACCATGTAAGCCACGTTGAACCTACCAATAGGTGGGAAAATGTGGGATAGAAATGCAATAAATAAATATAATGGATGTATTATCATTTAGCGTATGCTAAATCCATTAGTTCACCTTAATAAAAGGACCCCTGCGATTGGAGTTCACTATACTAAATATAAATGGATAGAGTCCAAGTGCAGTATCTTTAGTAAATTTGGTAGATACAGAATCTGACACAGAGGGAGTGCTGAACATGGGGGACAAGACATTGATCGAAATATCAGGATTGAAGGAAGACTAAACACTTGACAGGTTAGAAACTGAGGAAAAGGAAATGACTTCCTGTTGAGGATTCTGGTGAGACTATATGAAGCAAAAGCAGCTGCTGACTTTAACAAAGCAGAAGAGCCATATGTGGCTTAGAGTCAATTAAGTGAATAACAATCTAAAAACATCTCCTGGGTCCATTATAGCTAGATTGAACAAATCTTGAGAGATGAACCTATTTGGCAGAAATGATACTGGAACAATAGGAAGTGAATTCTTCCTTATAGATCCTCAAATTAGAAGTTCTAGGCTTTCCCATCTTTTCTGTGCATGCATGGCTTCCTTCTTGAACAGATAGAGCCCCCATGGGCACAAGTGATTTATAGGAATGCTATAAAAGTGAGACACAGCTAATTTCACCCTAGCTAACAGAAATTCCTAATAAAAATACTGGGAGATTTCAATTACCTTACAAGAACATAAAAACATAAGAGTAGCATTACTCGGTCAGACCAATGGTCCATCTAGCCCAGTATACTGTTTGCAACAGTGGCCAAGCCAGGTCACAAGTACTGTTACAAGAAATTAATATTTAACTTGGGGAAATTGCTCAGAGCATTCGCTAATATTTATATTTTAAGAACATGCACTGTATTTATACGTTTTAGGATATATTTTGGTTAATTCTCCACCAATTACCTGTTACAGTAATAAGATTCACAATTGCAACAGTAAAGATGATATTATATTTTGTTGAATCACATTAACCTGCTATGCATAAGATTTAGGAACTTGTGCTCAAAGCATGGCACTAAATTTTAAAAATGACCTTACATTAACCTGCACTGCAAGTTTTGAAAGCACATGCCCAGAACATAAAGACCATACATTTAGCTTCAAAAGGGGTTTATTTGTAATACGGTTAATATAATCAAAGTAAACAAGAGGTAGTCTTAAGGATCTTTACAGATAATTTGTACTTTAAAACAGCAAGGTAACAGGTTTAAATCAAAAGTTATAAGTTAACTTACAACAGTCTTTGATAGAAGTTGGAAGCTGGTTGAAGTGATGCAGGGAAAAATCCTCTCTGCTGTAGAAGTCTTTTCTTTTAAAGTTGGTTGCTGGAGCCTGGAGAGAAGTCTTGTCTGGATGTGTGTGTGTGTTCAGCAGAGAGAAGCAGCAGATTCCCAAGAGAGCGAGCTG
This sequence comes from Microcaecilia unicolor, assembly GCF_901765095.1. Taxonomy (NCBI): domain Eukaryota; kingdom Metazoa; phylum Chordata; class Amphibia; order Gymnophiona; family Siphonopidae; genus Microcaecilia; species Microcaecilia unicolor. Next base: position 294,926,751 of record NC_044031.1, read on the forward strand.
GGCTGTTTCCAGGCTTTTTTATAATGTTAGTTAGCAGAGAAACATGGTGGGTGCATTGGATCTTGGGTAATGTAGTATGCAGAGAAACATGGCCACATGCCATCAGCCTTCACATGTGCTGAAGTCTTGTCTGAGGGGGGGAGCACTGAGTCCTCTGTGGGCAATGGTTTATTGAAGCAAAAGGCTTCAAGTTTGCAACTCTGTGGCAGATACACATTATACTTTCCTTTTGCCAATAGGTGTGTGGATTTACACCTCCACTGTTTTTTCTGTCTCCTTGTCTCTCTTTGATCCTTTGTCCACCCTCAGGAAGGCTTTTGATCAGAGGAAGAGAGTAAGTTAAAAAAAAAAACTCTTTGAAGTAGCCTCTTACTTGTTTGTATTTGGATAGTCATTTTGTTAAGAGTAGTAGAGGTGTTAATGGCTTTAAGTAACCACCTAGCCAAGCTTTGGCTGTCAGACGTTTCCCAGGGAAAGGGAGTGGGAGATGAAATCCAGGCTAGCTGATCCCAATGAGTGTTTAAAGCTGTTTTATACTTGTATCTGATTCAGCATTCAATAATTCATATCATAACAGTACCTGGCAGAAACCCAAATAGTGGCAATATTCCATGCTACAAATCTTAGGGCAAGCAGTTGCTTCTCATGTCTGTCTCAATAGTTCACCTTTATCCGCATGTTTATTCACAACTTCAAAGAAATTAAGCAAATTGGTGAGGCAAGACTTCCCTTGGCTGAACCCATGCTTATTCTGTTCCATTAAACCATGTTTGTCTATGTGTTCTGTAATTTTATTCTTTAGTTTCCACTATTTTGCCCGGCACTCATATCAGGCTTACCACTCTGTAATTTCCTGGATCACCACTGGAACCCTTTTTAAAAATCAGCGTCACATTGGCCACCCTTCAATCTTCAGATGCTATGGGCGATTTTAAAGACAGGTTATACATTATTAACAGAAGATCAGCAATTTCATGCTTGAGTTCTTTGAGTACCTTTGGATGTATGCCATCTGGTCCCGGTGATTTACTACTCTCAATTTGGCTCGGTACATCTTCTAGGTTCACCGAGATTTCTTTCAGTTCCTCTGCATCATCACCCTTGAAAACTGTTTCCGGGACAAGCAGATCTCTTACATCTTCTTCTGTAAAGATAGAACCAAAAAATTAATTCAGTTTCTCCATTATGGCCTTGTCCTCCCTGTGTGCCCCTTTTGCTCCTTCATGATCTAACGGTCCCACGGATTCCCTCATAGGCTTTCTGCTTCTGATGTACCTGAAAAAGTTGTTACTCTGATTTTTAGCCTCTGCGACAAGTTTCTCTTCATATTCTCTTTTAGCCTTCTTTATTAATGCTTTGCATCTGTCTTGCCAGTGCTTATGTTGCTTCTTATTTATGTCACTTGGGTCCTTTTCCCATTCTTTGAAGGACAATCTTTTGGCTGTAATAGCCTCTTTTACTTCATCTTTTAACCATGCTGGCTGTCGTTTTCTCTTCTTTCCATCTTTGTAAATACGTGGAATGGATCCGGTCTGGGCTTCCAAGATGGTATTTTTGAATAACGTTCACATCTGATTTAGTGTCCTAACCTTAGCAGCTGATCATTTTAGCTTTTTTTTAACCATTTTTCTCATTATATTATAGTCGCCCTTTTGAAAATTAAATGCAACTACAGTAGATTTCCTTTGCAGGTTCATCCCAGTTAGTAGCTCAAACTTGATCATGTTATGATCACTGTTTCCCAGGGGACCCAACACTGCAACCTCTCGTACTATGCCCTGCACACAACTAAGGACCAGATCCAAAATGTCTCCCTCTCTTTTCGGTTCCTGGTCCAGTTGCTCCAAGAAGCAGTCGTTTATTACATTTACCTCAATATTTATTGCATACATATCTTAGAAGAACATGCTAGAAAGTGACAGGTTTTTGGTGTTAAGTTGTGCAATCTCCTTGAACTTCTTAGTAGTACTTATGGAGATGCAGTTAGAATGACCATAGGACAGGACAAACCTAATAACAGTGGTCCATCCAGGGGGGAGGGGGAGTGGGGACAACAATGAAGATGGAGAAATTAGAAATGAAAACAGTTTTAGAAGTAGCTGTCATCAATATACTTGTATCCATACCGCTGAGTCACTATCAGTTAAAACACACTCTAGAGTTTTAGGGGTGTTGTTTGACTCCACCTTTACTATGAAACATCAAGTAAATAATCTTTTCAAAAAGGTGTTTCTTAGGCTTAAACAACCAAGAGCCATTCACTCTTTACAGCTCCTACAAAAACACTGCCCTCAGTTGATTTTTGTTTTGAAAAAAAATACGATAACATTACCCCTTTTTCATACAGCTGCACTGGCTTCCTTTGAAAGTCTGCACTGACTTCAAGGATTGTTGTTTGATTTTAAGGTGATGCACATTGCAAAGAATAATCCGAATTATAGTTACCTGATGCTAGGGTCCACCTTAGGGGTCAGCACTAAAGAAAAAGATCTGGGTGTCGTTGTAGATAATACACTGAAATCTTCTGCTCAGTGTGTGGCAGCAGCAGCCAAAAAAGCAAACAAGATGCTAGTAATTATTAGGAAAGGGATGGTGAATAAGACCAAAAATACTATAATGCCTTAGGTTCAAAGAATGACCAAAATGATAAAGGGGATGGAACTCCTCTCATATGACGAAAGGCTAAAGAGGTTAGGGCCATCAGTTTGTAAAAGAGATGGATCAGGGGAGATGATTGAAGTCTACAAAATCCTGAGTGGTGTAGAACGAGTAAAAGTAAATCAATTTTTTACTCGTTCCAAAAGTACAAAGACTAGGGGGACACTTGAGGAAGTTACATGGAAGTACTTTTAAAACATATAGGAGGAAATATTTTTTCACTCAACAAATAGTTAAGCTCTGGAAGTCTTTGCCAGAGGATGTGGTAAGAGTGATTAGCGTATCTGGGGTTTAAAAAGGTTTGGACAAATTCCTGGAGGAAAAGTCCATAGTCTGCTATTGAGACAGACATGGGAATCAACTGCTTGCCCTGGGATTTGTAGTATGGAGTGTTGCCACGATGGTTTCTGCCAGGTACTTGTGACCTGGCTTGGCCACTGTTTGGAAAACAGGATACTGGGCTAGATGGACCATTGGTCTGACCCAGTATGGCTACTCTTATGTTCTTATGTATAGTTCCAGTGGATTCAACTTAGCACCATCTGTTATGGAGGTGATAAGTGTATCAGTGCTAACTACATCACTGACAGCAAACAGTAAAGTCACATGTGCTAACTTGAAATACATAGGGGTCCTTTTACTAAGGTGAAATAATCGATTTAGTGCACCCTAACTATTAGTGCATGCTAAATGCCAAGAAGCCCATTTCATACCTATGAGTTTCTTAGCATTTAATGTGAGTTAATCATTACCATGTGCTAAATCTGTTAGTGCATCTTAGTAAAAGGTCCCTATAGTCTAAAATCATTTCCACTTATAAATTAACCCATAACAGGCTATGAATATGAATTAGCATGCTTTGTCATGCTAGTGAGGCAATGGCCACCACACTTGTGCATTAATAACATGCTAATTCACACATTAAGAGGCAATTCTATAATTGGGCCTCTTTAATTAGGTGTCTAGAGGATGCCTGGTAGGATACTATTCTATATAAGAATGTAGGCACCTACTCTGCTTTATAGAATACTAATGTAACAGCAAAAATATGTTCCTTTAATTTAGGCATATGCCATAGAGCTGATGTAAATGTATGCACCTAAGTTCTAGTGAAATGGCTATTACTTGCAGTATTCTATAAGTTACACATGTAACTGTGTGCCCCGCTCACATTTCACCCGGACTCTACCCCTATGTAAACCCATCTGCAAACTAAGGGCCTCTTTTACAAAGCAACACTACCGATTCTCGGTGCGACAAATGAGAGGAAGTCCATTCAATTCGTATGGGCTTCCTCTCATTTGCTGCGCGGGAATCGCTAGTGTGGCTTTGTAAAAGAAGCCCTAAATGCTATGTGTGATATGCTTATAGTTACAGAATGAAGCCATGTGAGAGATAAACTTTGGAGAAAGAAGAAGACCTTCTCATGATGTACCATAATGCGAAACATTAATATGTTGGAAAGAGATATCGCCCTGAATGTGTATTTATAAATGCCTCTGAAGAGGATTCTTGTTGGAGATAAGTGAATGGGGTTTCTAAAGGTTTTTTGAGACATGATGATTCACAATTTACTTGCTTAGCACTTTGCAAAACATTTTTTTGAATGGATGCATTACACCAAAAATGATATGAACTGCTATTGAGAAGAATCAATTATCTGAGATGATGACGATTATGGGTGATATGTCTCTAAGGAGTCATGAATAAGAACTTTTGCCTCTGGAAGGTTACCTCTGAAGGTCCACAAAATTTTAACATTACATATTTATTTATTTGTTTCTGACAAGAAGATGTACAGTTTTGAGCTACATAGTTATAAAATAGCACCTAGGTGGAATATTGGAATATATACCCATATGTGCATAAATATGTATGTACTAGCCGTTAAGCCCGTTAAAACGGGCGAGATTTTCAGCTACCCTCCTCACCGCCGCTCCCTCCCCCCTCCGTGCCGGGCCCCCTGCACTGACCTGACAGCACCTCTCACCTCCTGTGAAAGCGCTGCGGGCAGCAGCAGATCGCTCTGCTGCTGCCTGCAGCGCTTCCACACGGAGGTGAGAGGCGCTGTCAGGTCAGTGCAGAGGGCCCGATACAGAGGGGGGCGGGAGCGGCGGGGATGGGGGGGGTGGAAGTTGGTGCGTGCGATGTTCGTTTCCAGGCTCCAGGGGCAGCGTCTGACAGTCCGACTCCATTTCCCTCTCTGTTCCACCCTCTGACATCATCACGTCTTGACGCGAGGGTGGGACAGAGAGGGAAGTCTGTACTGCGCATTTGCAGGTGAGTCGGTCACTTGCCAATTATGTTTGATATGCTAGTATTCTAAACATTTACATGCCTAACTGGAGAATAATTGTTAGCACTTAGGAGTAGATTCTATAAGTAGCACCTAAAATTGCTCCCGAAAATTGAACGCACTTCGCACAATTCTATAAGGGGTATGCGTCTTTCATAGAATTGCACTGAGGGGTCCTTTTACTGAGCTGCAGTAAAAGGGGGCCTGTGCTAGCATCAGCAAATGTTTTTAACGTGCGTTTAGGAACCCTTTTACCGCAGTGGGTAAAAGGCTGTCTTTTTTCTGGAAAAGAAATGACCATGTGGTAAGTGAACCACTTGCCATGCAGCCATTTCGGGGGGGGGGGGGGAGAGCAAGGGCTCCCATACCTACCTGGCGGTAACCGGGCACTGCGCGATGCTGCCCTATTACTGCCAGATAAGCACCGGCGCTATAAAATCAAAATCAAAAATATTTTTGTTGCACCAGAAATGGTGCATGCTGGGGGGGGGGGGGGGGGGACTACTGCTGGTCTCTTGCTGCGGTAGCCCAACCCTAGTTCTAGATTGGCGCATGAAAAGCCTGTTGTTGCATGCCAACTCTTTAGTAAAAGGGCCTCTTAGGGCATAAACCATGCTTAACTGTAGGCATCTGCAATTATGACTGCTATAAGCCAGTGCCTACATTAGGTGCAGTTTGCTCACATTCTATATCTACACATGTAAAATTTGGGAATGCCCCTAGCTATGACCCCAAATATTTACGCACACATTGTTATAGAATCTGACATTCTTGTAAATTCTAATTGCAGCCAATTAATGCTGACAATTGGTTATTGGGGGAAATGGGACTTGATATACTACTGCCTTTCTGTGTTTTTTCAACTACATTCAGAGTGCTTTACATAGTATATACAGGTACTTATTTGTACCTGGGGCAATGGAGGGTTAAGTGACTTGCCAAGGGTCAGAAGGAGCTACAGTGGGAATTGAACCCAGTTACCCCAGGATCAAAGTCCACTGCACTAACCACTAGGCTACTCCTCCACGCAACATACAATCACCCAATTATCAGCACTGATTGGTTCATTACTCAAGTTACATGTGTACACTGGGAAAGTGCTCAACTGACCTTTAATAAAAGCTTATGACATGATATTTTCAAATTCATAATGTTTCTTGAACAAATGTACGCTTGTTCATTTACAGTGTTATTCTCCATTCTGTTAGCACTTTTATCTTTTACTTACGATGTCCATATCATATATTAATGAGGGAAGAAAATACAAAGATACAATCTATCCCTGTGTCTGCAAAGCAAACAAAGTCCATAAGCTACCTGACCAAATACTTACCTCCTTTGGACTGAGAATTTGAATTGCTCAATTAGATTATTTTCAGGATACCATTTACATTTTGACAACTGAACATAAGCGCTGCCATACTGGGACAGACTGAAGGTCCATCAAGCCCAGCATCCTGTTTCCAACAGTGGCCAAGCCAGGTCATAAATACCTGGCATGATCCCAAAACAGTACAATACATTTTATGCTGCTTATCCTAGAAATAAGCAGTGGATTTTCCCAATTCCATCTTAATAATGACTTATGGACTTTTCTAGGAATCTATCCAAACCTTTTTTTAAACCCCGCTAAGCTAACATCTTTTACTACATTCTCTGACAATAAATTCCAGAGTTTAATTACATCTAGAGTGAAGAAATATTTTCTCTAATTTATTTTAAATGTACTACCTTGTAAATTCATTGCGTGCCTTCTAGTCCTAGTATTTTTGGAAAGAGTAAACAAGTGATTCACGTCTACCCGTTCCACTCCACTCATTATTTTTTAGACCTCTATCATATCTCCCCTCTGCCAACTTTTCTCCAAGTTGAAGAATCTTAGTCACTTTAGCCTTTCCTCATAGGGAAGTAATCTCATTCCCTTTATCATTTTTGTCGCCCTTCTCTGTACCTTTTCTAATTCCACTATATCTTTTATGAGATGCGGTGACCAGAATTGTGTACAGTATTTGAGGTGCGGTCGCACCATGGAGTGATACAAAGGCATTATAACGTCCTTATTTTTGTTTTCCATTCCTAATAATACCTGTATCATAAGTACATAAGTACATAAGTAGTGCCATACTGGGAAAGACCAAAGGTCCATCTAGCCCAGCATCCTGTCACCGACAGTGGCCAATCCAGGTCAAGGGCACCTGGCACGCTCCCCAAACGTAAAAACATTCCAGACAAGTTATACCTAAAAATGCGGAATTTTTCCAAGTCCATTTAATAGCGGTCTATGGACTTGTCCTTTAGGAATCTATCTAACCCCTTTTTAAACTCCGTCAAGCTAACCGCCCGTACCACGTTCTCCGGCAACGAATTCCAGAGTCTAATTACACGTTGGGTGAAGAAAAATTTTCTCCGATTCGTTTTAAATGTACCACACTGTAGCTTCAACTCATGCCCTCTAGTCCTAGTATTTTTGGATAGCGTGAACAGTCGCTTCACATCCACCCGATCCATTCCACTCATTATTTTATACACTTCTATCATATCTCCCCTCAGCCGTCTCTTCTCCAAGCTGAAAAGCCCTAGCCTTCTCAGCCTCTCTTCGTAGGAAAGTCGTCCCATCCCCACTATCATTTTCGTCGCCCTTCGCTGTACCTTTTCCAATTCTACTATATCTTTTTTGAGATACGGAGACCAGTACTGAACACAATACTCCAGGTGCGGTCGCACCATGGAGCGATACAACGGCATTATAACATCCGCACACCTGGACTCCATACCCTTCCTAATAACACCCAACATTCTATTCGCTTTCCTAGCCGCAGCAGCACACTGAGCAGAAGGTTTCAGCGTATCATCGACGACGACACCCAGATCCCTTTCTTGATCCGTAACTCCTAACGCGGAACCTTGCAAGACGTAGCTATAATTCGGGTTCCTCTTACCCACATGCATCACTTTGCACTTGTCAACATTGAACTTCATCTGCCACTTGCACGCCCATTCTCCCAGTCTCGCAAGGTCCTCCTGTAATCGTTCACATTCCTCCTGCGACTTGACGACCCTGAATAATTTTGTGTCATCGGCGAATTTAATTACCTCACTAGTTATTCCCATCTCTAGGTCATTTATAAATACATTAAAAAGCAACGGACCCAGCACAGACCCCTGCGGGACCCCACTAACTACCCTCCTCCACTGAGAATACTGGCCACGCAATCCTACTCTCTGCTTCCTATCTTTCAACCAGTTCTTAATCCATAATAATACCCTACCTCCGATTCCATGACTCTGCAATTTCTTCAGGAGTATCATTATACTATTACCATTGGAAGAATATTTAAAGCAAATTTAAGAAAGTTGTTTTTCAATAAAGCTATGAAAATTTGTTGCCAGCAGATATGGTTAAAAATAGTATAATAGATGAATTAAAAAAAATGTTTGGACACACTTCTAGAGGATGTCTCCATTACTTACAACTATTAGCCCTGTAGACTTGGGAACCAGTGATAGATCTCCCCATTTGGATTTGCTGTGTATTTTCAACTGACTCAGATTGGCTACTGTCAGAAAGAAAGTGCGGCATTCAGGGGCCATTTTACAAAGGCATGCTAGCATTTTTAGCACGCACTAAAAATAAGTGTGCACTAAACGCTAGAGACACCCATATATTCCTATGGGCGTCTCTAGCATTTAGCATGCGCTAAACATTAGCGCACATTAAAAATGCTACTGCGCCTTTGTAAAAAACCCCCTCAATGAACTATAGGTCTCACCCAGCATGTCACTTCTTGTGATCTTATGTTATGAACTAAATGAAAATTATTGAAACCAATAGCCTAATTTCCTATTCCAAAAAAATGATATTAATGGTCATAATGAACATGAATTTAACAGTTGTTTGCTAAATGGATCTTATTTTCATAAAATAGTGAGTCAGTTCTGTTTTTATTCCATGACAGAGATGGGCTCGTACTCTTACGTCTCTCATGGAAATTAGTACATACCATGGGCTAAAACCAGGCTGGATGAATCTATCATGAAAAGTGAAGCTACATGAAAATGCCAAGAAACAGTAAGGCCCCTATTTATTGCTATTAGTTGTTAAAGTGGCAATTACCACACACTAACAGGTAACATAGGTGCCAAACTGACAGTTTAATGCAAGTATCGTATGAATTGGCAAGCACCAATATTCACATTAACCAGCTAAGGTGGAAGCGTACAGGGCTGCCAAGAGACTGGGCCGGGCCTGAGACAAGGCCGCCCCCGGGCCCACGTCCATCCCCCCAGATTGTCGTGGCCCCGGCGCCATAGTCCCACCCGCCTCCACCACTGGGCCCCGGGAATTTTGTCCCCCCTGCCCCCCCCCCCCCTTGGCGGCCCTGGAATGGTGAAATGGGTGAGCACTGCATTGTACTTAATATGGTGGTAGTTAAGCTGTAGATAAACTGTAGCAGATCATGTGGCAGGGTTAATGCTACCTCAATAGGTATAGTTAAAATCCGGGCTAAAGGCCTACCTGTTTGATGCTGCTTTTAATTCCTAACCTGACACCTGCTCGTAACCTTAGCTTGTCTTCCTCTCTTTAATAATCCCTTTCCCTTATGTCCTATCTGTCTGTCCTACCCTTATCCCTTATTTGTCCTGTCTGTCTGTCCTGATTTAGATTGTAAGCTCTTTTGAGCAGGGACTGTCTTTCTTCTTGTTAAATTGTAAAGCGCTGCGTACGACTGGTAGCGCTATAGAAATGATTTATAGTAGTAGTAGTAGTAGTATTTGTCATGCAGTTAACATGTGTTTAAAAAAAACTTTCTTTACATTAACTTAATAGTCAAGTGTTTTGAATACATAGTATGTAAAATAACAGACCTACTTTATGTTAAAGGGGTCAAACCAACCTAATAGTATGATAATGCAAAGCAGGATTGCTATCAAAGCTCCCATGCTTAGTCCCACTGGTAGGAAGATTGCATCCACATTGCATGACAGGATGACACCTTCAGAATCACATCTGCAAACTTGGATAGTCAGCATGCCTGTGCTGCTCTGGACAGGATAACTATTATCGTATATCACAACTGGCAGGAAATATAACTCTTGCTGCCTACGGCTGTATCCATTCTTCCTGGCTTCAATGCCAGCAGTATTATCTGGAAAACAAGACAAGGTTTTAATTTTATGCTTAACCAAGTAGGCGAAAGTTTGTGTCTTAAACAGTAGTCCTCAACCCAGTCTATGAACACATTTTACCAGGCAAGGTTTCAAAATATCTAAAATGAATATGTATGAGATGGCTCTGCATAAAATGGAGATATACACATTCATTGCACATCTCTGGAAAACCAGACTGGTTCGATGTGCCACAAGGACTGGGTGGAAAACCACTGTTTTAAATTGTATACAAGGATAATGAAAGCCCGATCTAATCACTGACAGAACAATAACATTCAAAACAAACCAGTGTCAATATTCAAAGTTATAAAGATAACCATTATCTGTCACTTTTGGTGTAGTGGAGGAATAGCCTAGTGGTTACAGCAGCAGGCTGAGAACCAGGGAAGTCAGAGTTGAAAGCCTACAGACGCTCCTTGTGACTTTAGACAAAGTACTTAATTCTTCTTTACCCCGAGTACAAATTTAGAATTGTAAGCCACCTGAGGAGAAACATTTGTTGTAATTGAATTTAACTACTGAAAAGCATGAGCTAAATCCAGAATCAATCAAGGCAGCATTCACTACTACATCTACTAATATACAAAAACAATATAATAAATATATCTCTATTACCAAAGATAAGTAAAGCCCACTAAGATTAGTAGTGGACACTTAACCTTGGCCACAGCAGCATTCAGAGTAAAGGAGTTTATCATAGGAAAGAGAATACAGAGGGAGGGGGTAAAGGGGTTGAGAGTAATAAATTAAGTAATAAGCTGAAAGGTGTTAGATCTTTAATACTGAGGGGAAGTTTTGAGAGAGTGTGATAATGGAAGCTGTTTTGGAGTGGAACGGGAATAGAATGTTGGTGAAGGAAAGTGATTGGATGCAAGAAAAAACTGGGAAGCTAGTGTGGAGATTGTGTTTTGGGCGGGTTTGGGAGTCGATTTTGGGTGGTGGGAGGTTGAGGAAGTGGTGTGAGGGAGTTGGAAAAGTGAAAGGAGAGTTTCTTTACAAGCAAATTTAGTTTTACTGTTCTTTTATTTGGGTGGTTTGTGCTGCGCTGTGAAGACGGTAGAATCACGTTGGTGGCACCAGTCTCAGAGAGTAGAGGTGGTCGCGGTGAGATAAGGTTTCTAAAGCAGAGTATGTCAGGAAGTGGAGCCTGGGTTATTTTTAAGCGCAGTTCGTCACAGTCTGTCAGGTTGGTGTAGTCATGGGGGTGTTGGGAAGAGGTACACTAAAGGGCTGCTGTTCCTGGTTGTCATTGGGTCTGGTTTTTAGGACCTCATCCCCCCCCCCCCCTTCTCTGGTATATGTGGCTGTTCTGAATTTTGCCTGAAAGGAGGAGGTTGGTTTTACTTCCTGGTCTGAGAGGGGAGCTGAACCTGCAAGAGGTCAGCAGGCTTTAAAGTTACAGACTGGTGGTAAGAATAAGGGAAAGGGTAAGGGTAAGCAGTCAGCAGGTAAAAAAGTTTCCATTGTGGGACATGTAGTGGAGACAGCGACTGAGGAACAAAAGAAAAGAGCAGGATCTCAGAAATGCAGCAGGGGTCAGGAGGTGGTGTTACAGTGAGATCCTGATGGAGCTGAGCCCTCAACTAGTGGACAGCCTGGGAATTCTGGTGAGTTAGCTAGAAGTGTTTTGAATTTTATTTTATTTATTGCATTTGTATCCCACCTTTTCCCACCTATTTGCAGGCTCAAAGTGGCTTACAGAGTGTGGTTATGACAAACATTTTGTGATAACAGGTACAATTCTTATAGTTTGAATGTTGGTAAGAGAAGATAGGCATAGTCGTTTCATGATAACAAGTACAATTATTACTGTTTAAAGATTAGGTTAGGGAGGATAGACGGAATGTGTTAGGTAAGTTAGAGGTGAGCTGCAGTAACTGTGTGGATTGTTGAAGTAGTTTTGTAGGCTATGTATTTTCCTTGTAGGCCTTTTGGAAGAGATGAGTCTTCAGAGATTTGCGGAAGTTAATTATTTCGTCAATAGCTTTCAGGTCTATAGGTAGAGCATTCCACAGCTGCATGCTCAAGTAGGAGAAGGTGGTGGCATGTGTCAGCTTGTATTTTAGTCCTTTGCAGCTGGGGAAGTGCAGATTGAGATATTTGTGGGATGATCTTACAGCGTTTCTGGGAGGCAAGTCCACAAGGTTTAGCATGTAGATTGGGGCGTCTGCGTGTATAATTTTGTGTACTATCGTGCAGATCTTGAACTCAACGCGTTCTTTGAGTGGGAGCCAATGGAGTTTCTCTCTTAGGGGTTTAGCACTCCTGTTTGGAGTTTTTTGATAGTTTGTTCTTTGCAGCCGGCGTATAGTGCATTACAGTAGTCCAGGTGACTTATTACCATTGACTGTACCAGGGTGCGGAAGATATGTCTCGGGAAGAAAGGTTTTACTCTTTTGAGTTTCCACATTGAGTGGAACATTCTCTTCGTTGTATTCTTCACATGAGTATCGAGTGTGAGGTTTCAGTCGATAGTCACTCCAAGAATTTTTAGGTTTTGCGCGACGGGAAGAGAACAATATGGTGTGGTTATTTTGGAGTAGATGTTTTTGTTGTGTTGTGAGGTTAGTACAAGACGTGGAGGGGCACAATCGAAATGAAACGCCTATCTCCATGGGCGTTTATGTCCGAGAACGGGTCTGTAAAGGGGCGGGCCGAACCGTATTTTCGAAAAAATGGACGTTTTTGAGCTGGGCGTTTGTTTTTTTTTAGCGATAATGGAAACTAAAAACGCCCAGCTCAAAAACGTCCTAATCCGAGCCATTTGGTCATGGGAGGGGCCAGGATTCGTAGTACACTGGCCCCCCTGATATGCCAGGACACCAACTGGGCACCCTAGGTCAGTGCGGTGGACTTCAGAAAAAGCTCCCACATGCATAGCTCCCTTACCACGGGTGCTGAGCTCCCAACCCCCTCCCCCAAAACCCACTACCCACAAATGTACAACACTACCATAGCTCTTAGGGGTGAAGGGGGCACCTACATGTGGGTACAGTGGGTTTTGGAGGCCTCCCATTTACCAGCACAAGTGTTACAGGTGGGGTGGGGGGGTGGGCCTGGGTCTACCTGGCTGAAGTGCACTGCGGTACCCACTAAAAGTGCTCCAGGGACCTGCATACACGCAGGCCTCTAGCACTGGTTGCTGCTATATAACATTGGCACACCAGTTGACACCTGAAGACTAATCTCTCCGAAAACGTCCTTTATTAGAATAACCGCCTTTACTCACAGTTAACTGCTGATTAGAAGTTGTGCCCCACTGGCAACAAGTCTCTCTGGTACTGATATGAGCAGTAGGTCAGAGCTGGCAGAATGCTGTACAATGTCCTCTTTCAGCCACATTCAAGGTAAGAACTAAGTTCTGTAACGTGGCTAACACAGGAAAGGGAACTAAAACTGGCTTACAAAAATGGCCACTACCGCATGGACTACAACAGGAAACACAACAGGGCACACTCTGACCCAGTAGGCAGGGGGAAAAGCACCATGGGAGAAGAGCCTACCAACTACCAACATCGTGAGACTGTAACACAAGCTAATGAAATCACGGAGTCCAATACCCTACACCCACCACAATGCAATGCTGATGTGACCCTGTACTGCACCCGAGAGCCACATATGACCCAGGGAAAGGCTGTGACAGGATCGAACACATTCTGCTGTCATGGAGGTGGGTACGGCATTTGAGGCTGGCATACAGGCTGGAAAAAAAAGTTTTTAAAGTGGGGTTTTTTTGGTGGGAGGGGGTTAGTGACCACTGGGGGAGTCCAGGGAGGTCATCCCCGATTCCCTCCAGTGGTCATCTGGGCAGTTGGAGCACTTTTTTGGGACTTGTTCGTGAAAAAAAAGGGTCCAAAAAAAGTGACCCAAAATCGCGGTAAAAACGCCTTTTTTTCGATTATCAGCTAAAGACGCCCATCTCTCCTCGGCTGATAACCACGCCCCAGTTCCGCCTCCACCCCGCCTCTGACATGTCCCCGTCAACTTTATTCATTTCCGTGATGGAGTGCAGTTGGAAACGCCCAAAATCGGCTTTCGATTATACAGATTTGGGCGCCTTTGCGAGACAAACATCTATCTCCCGATTTAGGTCGCACTATAGGCGTTTTTCTCTTTCGAAAATAAGCTGGATTGTGTTTTCTCTGCGTTGGGTTTCAGTTTGAACGCATTAGCCCAGGACTGCATGGTTTGGAGGCTTTGGTTGATCTCGTTGGTGATTTCGTTTAGATCCTGCTTGAATGGGATGTAGTTCGTGACATCGTCTGCATATATATAGGGATTGAAGTTTTGATTGTCTAGGAGTTTGGCTAGCGGTATCATCATTAGGTTGAAGAGAGTTGGTGATGGGGGGATCCTTGGGGAACTCCGTATTCAGGTGTCCATGGGGATGATGTTTCCGCATTGGTTGTGACTTGGTATGATCTTGTGGTCAGGAATCCTTTGAACCATTTGAGAACTGTGCCTTCTACTCTGAAGTATTCTATATTTCATAATTTTTATTAATTTTTATATACTTATTACAGAATTATCATACTGCAAAAGTGTAATACAGCCATTAAATACACAGTACATGAGAAGGAAAAAAAGATAATAATAAAACAAATTGTCTAAATAAAGACAAAATATTGGCTTCTTTAGACCCCAATAATTGGGGGGCAGGAATTAGTGAAGATAATACAAACATATAAATGAAAATTTATGGTTCCGTCAGTCCCATTTGTATCTCTAACTCTATCGTTGTTTAGTGTCTAGGAAAGTCTGAAGCTGATCAGGCATATAATATATATATTTAACTTGATTCAACCTGATGACACATTTACAGGGGTAAGCCAGGAGGAAAGAACCTCCCATATCCAATACTTTTGACCTCATAGATAGAAACTTTTTACGTTTTTCTTGTGTGGACTTAGTCACATCTGGATAAAGCCAAATCTTTTGGCCTGCAAATATTCGATTAGTAGATTTAAAGTAAAGACGCATTACTGCGTTTAAGTCCTTTTGAAATACGAAGGAAATTATCAATGTCCCCCTTTCAGGTGATTCTTCAATTGTTTGCTCCAAAATGGCTGTGACATTTTGTAAATCAATAGAATTCTCTGTCCCAACTTTTTTCATCGTACTTGGTATATAATAGATCTTATTCAATGAAGGAAATACTTCTTGGGGAAAATTTAAATTTTCTTTTAGATATCTCTGGAACATATCTTTTGGAGATTCTCCCAATATTCTAGGAAAATTCAACATTCGGAGATTTAATCTCCTATTGAAATTCTCTACCTGTTCCAGTTTTCTTCTGATTTCCATATTGTCTTTTACCACAGCCATTTTAAAATCTTCAGTTTGCTTTGTCTCTATCTCTAAGGCCTCAATTTTTGAAGTAAAATCTTGTTTTGCCATATCTAGGGAGACTTTCACCTCCTGTACATTAAGATTCAAAGTCTTTACCTCGTCCGAAGATTGTCTCAGGGTTTTTTCTATTTCCAATAACTTCAGCCAGATCTTGCCCAGGCTCACCTCCGTCTCCTCTGCAGCTGCAGCTATCTTTACAGAGCCAGGCTCCCCTCTGGGCTCCCCAGGATAGCCCTTTCCGGGCTCCAAGAGAAACCCCATCTCGCTCAAGGCAGTTGCAGGGCAAGGAGGCGTCGTAGAAGGCGGGGAGAGAGAAACTTCTATTTCCTGCGGGGGGATCGCTTCACCGACCCCACCCGCTAAGGACTCCACTCCGCTTCTTCGGGACAACGCGGGGAAGAAGCGTTCCAAACCTCCGCTTGCCGGTGTGGACGTCGCGGGGTGAAGGGGAATCCCCGAGTCGTCCCTTTACGCTTGGTATGCGGCATTGCGAGAAAAAACAGGTATATAATTCTAAGTTCCGCAAGCAAAAGGCAGGAGCTCGCTTCCAACACGCCCGCTCACGGCGCCATCTTGACACGCCCCCCAGGTTCACTCCGAAGTATTCTAGTATATGTAATAGTATTTCACGGTTAACCATGTCGAAGGCGCTAGACATGTCGAATTGTAGGAGGAGTATGTTGTTGCCGGTTGCAATTGCTTGTTTGAAAGCGTTCATTGCTGACATTAGTACCGTTTCAGTGCTGTGATTTGTCCAGAAACCTGACTGTGATTCGTGCAGAATTGAATGTTCGGTTAGGTAATCAGAGAGTTGTTTCGTCACTATGCCCTCCATGAGTTTAGTTATGAGTGGGATAGATGCTACTGGGCGATAGTTAGTTAGGTCCGTTGTGCTTTTCTTCGCATCTTTTGGCAGTGGGGTAAGTAGGATGTTTCCTTTCTCCGTGGGAAGCAGGCCGTTTTGAAGCCTGTAGTTTATGTGCTTCGTAGGGTCTTTTTTGAATTGTTTGGGGGCTGATCTTATTAGGCTATTGGGGCAAACGTCCAATTTGCATTGTAACTTAGCGTATTTTCCGAGCCATTTTGAGAATTCATCAGAAGATATCGTGTCAAACTTGGTCCACGATCGATCTGCTGGGCATTCCCCTAGTTTTGAGTCTAGGCATTCAAGGATGCTTGTGCACTCAGTTTTATTAGTAGGTATCATGAGTTGTAGTTTTGTGATTTTTTCATTGAAGTACTTTGCAAGATTGGTTGCAGATGGGATTTCTGTGTTGTTAGAGGTGACCGGTGTAGTGTTTAGGAGTCTGTTTACGAGTGTGAAGAGTTTGTGTGTGTCCTTGTAATTTGGTCCTATTGTGGTTTTGTAGTATGTTCTTTTAGTTTGTCTGATAGTGTATTTGTATTTCCTTTGTAGTTTTTTTTTTCCAGTCTTTGAGTGTATGTTTGTCTTTTTTCTTGATCCATGCTTGTTCTAATCTTCTGACTTGTGTTTTTAGTTCTTTCAGTTCTTCATTGAACCATGGTATAGAATTTATTCTATGTGAGGTTCTGGTTTGTATTGGTGCTATGTTATCTCCTTCTGTTTTGCCTCTCTTGTCCCATTCTTGGAGAAATTGGGGGGGAGTCTGTGGGAGTTGTCCATTCGTCTGTAAAGAATTGTTGCCAGAATGTTTGCGGGTCAATTTGACCTCTCGTACTATATGTTTTATTCACTTGTTTTTGTTGGTCCATGGCGCGGCTGTCCATTTTGTGTCTGGAAGTGTGAGGTTGGATTCTGATGGGAAGTTGTGGGTGATAATATCTAAGGTGTGTGAGTGGGTTAAGGGTTAATATAAGGGGTTGGGGGTTGCAATAGAGTTCTAAAATGGGCAATAAGAGGTTGTCACTGAGTAGATGTTTGAAGGATAAAAAAAATCTTTCCAGATTGCAGCATGTGGTCAAGTGCTTTGATGTTGAAATGCATCAGTGTACAGCTAGACCCATGGAAGTCTGGGATTCCTCTTTGTCTATGTCATCTTCCTCTTCTTCTGAGGTGGGAGGTTGTAGTGGAGGAGATGTTTCAATGCCAGTGGAGGCTAGCATTTCAGCTGGGTCTATGCAAGTTTCTAGAAATGGGCATAATTTGTGTGAAATTGCTCCTTCAGCAGGTATTGAGGAAATTACATCAAGAAATTCTCAGAGATTGCTATATCAATTTATTTAGGCTCTTGGAAAGAGATCAAGAGAGTGCTGAGAGAAAGAAAGGAATTGACCAAAAGGATTTGGGGCAAAAAAAGAAAGGAAAAGTGTCTAGGACAAATTTTAATTGGTTGCTATCATTTGCTAGTGTATTAGGGTCCATGAAGCCTGTTTTATTGCCTGGTTTATGGAAATACTTGGATTTGATTTTGCATGCATATTGCACGTATGGAGGTTGGGCATGGCTCAACTATGATGAGCAGTTTAGGTGTAGTTTAGCCAAAGAGAAAGCAGATGTTTGGAGATTTAGGGATGAGGATCTTTGGTTGGCTGGATGACAGCTGCGGGGGTGCTTCCTGTAGGACACAGCTTTTCACCAAATATATACAAATTTTGCAAGTTGATTAGATTATTATAGCACTGTGGTGATGGGATGTAAACGAAATGAAAAAATCCTCCTCTATTAATACACTAGATGTATAAGTTGATACGTGTATAAGCTGTGACATTAAGTATTTATATTTTTGTTGGCTTGAGTCCTGGTTTGTGTATTTTCCATTGGATGTTACCAGAGACATTGATATTGTTGATTTGTTTTCTATTATATTAGAACATATACAGCATTTACCGCATTTTCTGCTGTACCCTTTGATCACTGACATTAAAAGACATTTATGGCAGAAAGAACAAACATTGATCTATAAGTATAAAACTACAACACCTTATGGCCTAAATAAAAACGCGGAATGGAAGGCATTCTACTAAGAAGGAATAGTCCTTTAAAAGATTCCATCTTTGGGATTAGTCAGGCCAGGAGGGCATCTGTTTAAATACCGTGGCCATCTTGGAATGGGAAATCGAATGAAAAAAAAGCAAAAAGAACTCATCCTGAAGCAGCAATAACAACTGCGAAACATGACATGCTTGAGGAAGAAATGAAGAATTAAAGAAAGAAATTAAGAAGGGAGATTGGAAATAACATTGGAATTAAAATTGGACAGCACAAAGAGAAAAAAATGTACCAACCAGTTGGGAAGATGGAGCAGTAATGAAAAACAGAAGGCTCTGAGTTACAATACAGCAGGGATACAAGCTGTTAAGATAAGTGTTCAGCCGGGAGTGGGCAAAATATGTGTGCTGTCCATGTAGAAATAAAATTAAAAGTGAAAAGAAGTTAATCGTAAAATATTGATAGTAGTACCACATGTTAGATTTCAAGGAAATAGGTAGAGTAAATATTTCACTCACAGTATGAGTGTGTAATAGCGGCGAGTAGGTCAGGAAACCATTGTTTTTTCTCTCCCTTGGAGTTTTTTTACATTGGTTGTGGGGACTCTCGCCACATGAAAATGAAAATAAAAGGACCAATGATAGGAACATAGCTCCAATGATAAGCGATGACGCTCTTGAGACAATAAGAAAACAGGAGCAATTATTCTTTATTGAATAAGCCAAGATTGGTAGCGTTGAGGTCCTGGGTTGATAATATAACAACATATTTACATCTCATACTGGGAGATGAAAATTTTTAACACCATTGGATATATGTAGAGAAATTGAGATAGTGAACCAGTGGTCCCTAATAGATTAAGTTTGAATAATCAATAGTATACTACTTACAATGTCAACACAAAATAGAACAATTTAATTGATAGTGAAGGGTAAAGCAAAGATGGAGCAAGTAGATAGGTAAGAGAGTAAGAAGAGTTAGAAAGTAAGGTGACAAATTTAAAGAAAGTTGCACATGGTCAGAGAGATAACCATCTCAGCTAGGGTAGGAGTGGATAAACATGTCGTGCAGCTTATGTTACTCCTTGTGCAGCCCGTGTTACTCCTTGTGTGTGTGAGTGACACTAACAAGTTAGTTACTTCTTCCATTAAAGGTCTGGTTGAAGAACCAAGCTTTCACCTGTTTCCTGAAGTACAGATAGTCTTGTGTTACGCGGAGCCTTTCAGGCAGTGCATTCCAGAGTGTGGGGGCTACTCTGGAGAAGGCTCGCTTGCGGGTTATCACATCGTGTAATGTCTTTTGGAGAGGGTATCGGTAAGGTCTCACGCAGTATCCATGCAGTAAGCATGCAGTGTGTGCCAACTGCTGTTTACCGCCGGGTAAGCAGCCCATGGTAGAAGATAGAAAATTATTTTCTACCGCAGGATTCAGTGTGTGCCAAATTCAGAATTACCGCCTGGCTCACATGCTAGCCGGGCAGTACTTCCAATTTGGTACGCGCTGTATGCGTATAGGCCCTCCGACACCTTTGTAAAAGGGTCCCTTAGGCACTTATGTTACCTTTAGAAAACACCAAAGCACTATCTTGCTGCACCATTTCCCTGGAATAGACTTCCTGAGCTGGTACGTCAAGCTCCATCTCTGGCCGTCTTCAAATCTAAGCTAAAAGCCCACCTTTTTGATGCTGCTTTTAACTCCTAACCCTTATTCACTTTGTTCAGAACCCTTATTTTATCATCCTCACTTTAATATTCCCTTATCTCTTGTTTGTCCTGTTTGTCTGTCCTAATTAGATTGTAAGCTCTGTCGAGCAGGGACCGTCTCTTCATGTTCAAGTGTACAGCGCTGTGTACGTCTAGTAGCGCTTTAGAAATGATAAGTAGTAGTATGAGCATTTTAATTTTGCTACCTCCATCAGATCACATAAAGTATTTGTAACCCATCTAGTTTCCCTACTAGTAAAGGCAAAAAAAGGCTGAAAATCTTTAAATATCTTCTTGCCTTTCAAGCTTCTAGATTAGGAAAAGACGTAAGGTTTTACAGATCTCTCAGTTGTTTAGATTTTAGGAGGAAAATTAAAACTATTCTTTTTCACAGATATGGGTTAAATAAGAATTAGTGATTATGAATATGTTTATAATTTCTATCTAATTATGCTTCATGGAGCACTGGTATAAATGCTTTTAATACTCACTAGAATTGTGTAATTACCAGATACTACACTGGTTTCTTTTTAAAATTCATAATCCAATTGGAACTGTGAAATTATTAGCGGAATATAAATCTTTATCTCCTAGCTAATCGCTGCTACTAAATTCTACCCAGCTATTACAGCTAATTACACATTTGCTGTTGTGTCATCTTCTGGCTAGTGATCCAAGGCGTGTGAACAAGCTACGCCCACCTCAGTCACATCAGACGCCCTTCTCATTTGAGGAGGCACCTAGCAGTGCGTGCTCCTTTGTGCAGTGACTTGCTGTTGAAACTGTGATTTTGTTGTCATTACGTGGATTTTGATCAATGGTCCTCAGGTAGGGTAGTTTTATATCTGTTTTAAAAAGTGAAGGTTAGTGTCTTAGATTTTTTTAGCTTTCATTTGCAGTTTCCTTTGGAGCCCTTTAACTAAGCCACGTAAGCATCTACGTACATCCTACACACATCAAAATAGAGTTACCACCTGGCTACCGTGTGGCTCTTGTGGTAATTTTATTTTTGGTGTGTCCCCGATACGTACGCCCGAAAAATATTTTGTATTTTTGGACTCACGTATCGAATGTGCACCAACTGGCATTTGACACGCAAAGGTTATTACCACCTGGTTACTGTGTGAGACTTTATCACTAGGTCAATGGCTGGCGGTAAGGTCTCAGACCCAAAATGGACGCACGCCAATTTTGATTTTGCCACACATCCATTATTTTGGACAAAAATTTTAAAAAGGCTTTTTTTACATGTGCGCTGAAAAATGGATCGGCGCACGTCCAAAACCAACACCTACACTACTGCAAGCCATTTTCAGCGCACTTTAGTAAAAGAACCCCTTTGTTCTTATCTTGAGCATAGAGCTTTTTTTTTTTAGCCTAACCCCTGTGTTATCATTTATTTGGTTGAGCTTCTATTCATTCTAAAAATGCTGTGGTGGGAGTTATTCATCATTGTTTTCTTACTTATAATAAGAGAGAGAGAGAGGTTAGTGCACTTCTACATGCCCACTTTTAAATCTCTTTCAGTACCATCTGACCAATGGTGAGGAAATTTAGCCAGTTTCAGATTTGATTCTCATTTATTGGATAGTAGTATTTATATGACAAAAGAAATCCCAGTACTTACCACTATGGGAAAACTGAAATATAATTTAAAAGTTCTAGTAATTTTAAAATAACTTCCAAATGACCAAACCATGTTAAAATACATATTACAAATGATGAGGACGTTTCTAGAACTCCCATTCCTTGTGCATATATTAATACACATTCTGCAGTAAGTAAAACTGATATAATTAATGATTTAATCAAACTACATCAATATGGTTTCTTGTTTTTATTTGAAACATGGTTCCCTTCTGCTGACGATGCTAGATTGAAGAGTCTTTGTCCAATAGGTTATAAGGCTATACACAAACCCAGATCAGGAAAGCAGGATGGTGGTTTGATACTGGTTTATAAATAATTTTTTTAGGATTACTCTGTTAGATTTTATTTATTTCCCTAATTTGGAGATACTAGCTTGTGATGTTACTAGGGTTACCATATGGCTCCAGAAAAAAGGGGACAGATTGAGCCAGTCCGGATTTTACTTCCATTGAAAGCAATGAAAGTAAACTCTGGACTGGCTCAATCTGTCCTCCTTTTTCTGGAGCCATATGGTAACCCTAGATGTTACTGATGATTCATATCAAGGTTCTCTGACTTTTAGTCTATGCTATGTACCTCCTGTTAAACGGTCTTCTGTTGAGTAGGATTTCTTTGAATTTGTGTCTAAATGTACTACGAGATCAGATTTTACATTGCTAGTAGGTGATCTAAATTTACATCTAGAGAATAGAACCCAATCCAAAATTAATAATTTCTATAATTCCCTAGAAGTTCTGGGTTTTTCACCTTCATTTTGTCATGACTGTGGTCGTGATCCCTCTCTGACTGACCTTATGTCCCGATGGTCAGATACTGTGCTGGCTACTGTCTGTAGGGTTTCTTTCCTGTGTGTTTCAAGCCTCACTTTGGGTTCTGTGTATTTCCTGCCTCTGTCCTGTAGGGTTTCCACTTCCTCTGTGTTTCAAGCCTCACTTTGGGTTCTGTGTATTTCCTGTCTCTAGGGTTTCCACTTGCTCTGTGTTTCAAGCCTCACTTTGGTGTTCAGTGTGTATTTCCTGCTTCTGTCCTGTTTATAAGGAAGTGGTGCACTTTTATTTGGGGCCTTTGCAATGCCAAAGGTCTCCAGGTTAGTCCATGTGCAGTGAAGCACTTCTGCCTTGTTTATTGTCTGTGTGCCTGTGGACACTTCTGCCTTGATTTCTTGTTGCTTTGTTTATTGTCTGTGTGCCTGTGGGCACTTCTGCCTTGATTTATTGTTGCTTTGTTCTTAGCTTGTGTGCATGTGGGCACTTCTATCTTGATTCCTTGTTTAGGGTGCCTGTGTGCACTTCTGCTTATGTTCTTTTCAGTCTGTTTGTGTGCTAGGTTCAGCCTTCAGCCATAGTTCTGTTGTTTGTCTGTGTGGGTCAGCGTTGTGTCCTGCCTAATCTGCCTTGCTTGTTCTAGTCCCCTCTACCTTAGCTTCAGCCTTAGTTCTGTTGTTTGTCTGTGTGGGTCAGCTTTGTATCCTGCTTGTGTCTGCCCTGTTTGTCTTCCGCTCCAGTCCACTTCCTGCTTGTCTCTGCCCTGTTTGCTTTCAGCTTCTGCTCCTGCCAAACTTGTTTGAGTATATTGAATCCTGTTCCAGTATCCTAAATCTGGTTCCAGCCAAGCTTGTTTGAAAATCCTGAATCCTGCTTGAGTATCCTGAATCCTGTTCCTGCGAAACTTGTTTGAAAATCCTGAATCCTGTTTGAGTATCCTGAATCCTCTTCCTGCCAAGCTTGTTTGAAAATCCTGAATCCTGCTCCAGTCAAGCCAAGTCCGTTCCTGCATCTGCTTCCAGCCAAGCCAAGTCCGTTCCAGCATTTGGTTCCAGCCAAGCCAAGTCCATTCCTGAATCTGATTCCAGCCAAGCCAAGTGCATCCTGAATCCTATTTAGTCCTGCTTGGGGGGTTTTGCCTCCTGCTGCCGCTCGACGACAGTAGGCCAAGGGCTCACGTTGTTCCAGAGTTTGTGACTGTTTGTTTAAAGCCTGACACCATGACACATTTAATACTATCATGCACAAAAAAGGCCATCAGCTTGGATCTTATGGCAGTTACTGGCTCTTTATCTTATGAACCTTGCACTTTTTCATTTCATGAAGCTATTAAAGTGCCATGGTTGGCTCATTTTTTACTCATTTTTTTTCTTTTATGGAGAAAGTTAGGAGACTATCTAAAAGGGTTAGTATTAGATTAGGATCAAGGTAGAACTCCCTCAGTTTTGGTCAGAGATAGATTTTCCTAGATGACTGGAAACAACGAAGCACAGTTGTTTTGGAAAAACTGTCTCCTATTCGTGACAAGATTAAACAACAAAGGAGATCAGATAAGTGGTTTGACTCTGAATTAATAGATTTAAAGCAGGTATGCTGGAAATATGAGAGAAAGTGGAGGAAAGATCTGTCTATGATTAATAAGACTATGGCGGTGGAATAGGTGGATACTAAAATGTTATTTTCAATTTTAGAGAAGTTAACTAATTTGGATTCTATTGCCAGTATTTCAAATTGTAAATCACCAGCAGCTTCAGAGTTAGCGTTATATTTTGAAGATAAGATCTGTCAGATTAGAACTCAATTGCCAATTAGCATCAATTGACTCCCTGAGGAATTCTTATCAGGACAGGGTGTAACTGCTGATAGATTATTAGAGAAATTTGAGAACACTGATTTTCTACTACATCAAGGTTGTTAATTAGATTTGCAAAATCATTTTGTTATTTGGATAGTTCTCCACCTTATGTGTTCAAAACCACTACATCAGAATTTCTGAATCTACTAAGTGACTGGATAAATTTCTGACTGGGGAAAGGACTATTTCCCCCCCTTCAGGTGGTAAAATATTTCTTACACTGATTCTTAAGAAACCTAAGGCTAGTCTTTCTGAGGTTTAAAATTATAAACCTGTGCCCTCAATCCAGTGGTGTGCTGGTAAATTTTTAACAACAGACTCTCTCCCCGGTCCACCTCGGCAACCCCCCCCCCCCCCCCCCCGTCCACCACTGCGCCCCCCCATCCACCTCTGTGCCCCCCCCCCCCCAAATTGCAGAGCTAGTTATAGCCGGGGGGGGGGGGGGGGCAATGCTTACTCTCTCCAGGAAAAAAAAATTAAATGATCCCAGGTTCCAATCTAATTCATGTTTAATATGAGATAAAATGCCATATATAAGTAAATAAATATAAACTTTTAACGTTCAGCACCTGATTCTCAAAGTGGACATAAAATTATTTTTTCTACTTTTGTTGTCGGATGACTTTGTTTCTCTGATCATGCTGGCCCAGTATCTGATTCTGCTGCTCTCTATCTGTTCTCTTGACTCCGTTTCCAGGGCTTCCTTTCCATTTATTTCTTTTCTCCTTTCTTCTTCATTTCTGGTCCTCCGCAGACTTGACTGTAAAGTGGATACAGCTTCTGCCTATTTTCTCCATCCATGTGCAGCTTCTCTCCTCACTTCCTTTTCCCTCATCTAATCTCCTTCCTCTATCTTCCCTCCATGTCCAGCATTTCTTCTCTCACCCTTCCCTCCCCTCCATCCATGTCCTGAAACTCTCCTCTTTCCCCTGCCCCCCTCTATCCATCCATACCCAGCAATTGTCTTCTCTCCCCTGCCCCCTACCCATCCATGTCCAGCAATTGTCTTCTCTCCCCTGCCCCCCTCTATCCATTCATTGCCCAGCAATTGTCTTCTCTCCCCTGCCCCTTCTACCTATCCATGCCCAGCAATTGTCTTCTCTCCCCTGCCCCTTCTACCTATCCATGCCCAGCAATTCTCTTCTCTCCCCTGCCCCCTCTACCCATCCCTGCCCAGCAACTGTCTTCTCTCCCTTGCCCCCCTCTACCCATCCCTGCCCAGCAATTGTCTTCTCTCCCCTGCCCCCTCTACCCATCCATGCCCAGCAATTGTCTTCTCTCCCCTGCCTCCCTCTACCCATCCATGCCCAGCAATTCTCCTCCCTCTCCTGCCCTCCCCTCCTGCTCCCAAACATGTCCAGCGATTGTCCTCCCTCCCCTCAGAAGGCGGGACTAAGGGCACGAACGAACTCATCGAAGCAAACAGGGAAGGCTGGAGACGGGCAGCAGGGCTTTAAATAACGCGCGCTTCAACGGAGAGGTAATAAAAAAGATGGATGGGAGCGGGAGGGGACGGTGGGGGCGAAGGACAATCGCTTGACATGTTTGGGAGTGGGAGGGGAGGTAAGCATGGCCTGTGATGGCGCCCTCCTGCCATGCTTACCTCCTGTAATGGAGCCAGCTCGCCCACAAGAACAACCGGCTCGCAAGAGCTGCCAAAATTTAACAAGCGGCTCTTGCGAGTCGGACCGAGCCGGCTCCAAAACACCACTGCCTCAATCCCTCTGTTCATAAAAGTAAAATGAGGGGTACATTACTGAATGCTTAACTCACTATATTGATCATTATAAGCGTCTTTACCCCACTCAATCTGGTTTGAGGAAGAATTACAGTACGGAGACGTAATTGGCATGTTGGTAGCGCAGGGTAAAAGGGTGTTGAGTAAGGGGCAATGCACTGTTATTTTATGATTTATCGAGTGAGTTTGATTTGGTAGACCGGCAGATTTTAACCTCTATCTGCTATCACTGTGGGATTTGGGATAGAGGCCTTTCCTGGCTGCAGGGTTTTCTGATGACAAGATGCTATATGATCAGAAAAAATGGGGTCTTATCTGAGAAACAGAAGACACCGAGTGGGGTCCCTCAAGGATCACCACTTTCTCTAATACTGCTTAACTTATTAATGAGATCACCGAGCAAGTTATTAGACAAATTTCAGTTTACGCATTAAATCTATGCAGATTATATTACTGTCTTCCTACCATGTTCAGCACCTTGGATGGAAACTGAGGGGCCCTTTTATAAAGGCACTGTAGGCTTTACACATGTGCAGCATACACCAAAATGAGACTACTTCCAGGCTAGGGTGCCCCCCTTGAAGTAATTTTGGATTTGGCACGTGCACATACCGTGGGGGCAGATTATTTTTTAATTTCCTACTGTGCACGGCATTTCGGGCATTAATTGGCAATTGGCACGCACCAACCAGTCACTGCACATGTAGCACACGAGCCCTTACCACTAGATCAATGGGTGGCGCTCAGTGCTCAGGCTATATACAGGCACACGTTAGTTTCAATTTTACTGCAGGCCCTTTTCCCGGCCCATTGAAAAAAAGCCCTTTTTCCCAGATGCGGTAAAAACTGACCCGATGAGCACCAAAAACACGCACCCACACTACCACAGACTACTTTTTACTATGGCTTAGTAAATGGACCCAGTCTTATGTACAACTATGTATTTCTTTAATTGATTCTTGGATTTCCAATCATTGCCTGAAACTTAATAAAGAAAAAAACTAAATTCCTTTGGATAGGCTCAGATCATGACAAAAGATTTACACCTAACTTTGTAACTGATGGCAATAAGTTTACATTAGACCTTCAGTCTAAAATTCTAGGTGTTGAATTGGATAATTTATTAACAACACAACCCTTTGTCTCCATGATTTTGAGAAAAATATATATCACCTTGAGAAAACTGATACTGATTTGATTATTGCAATTTGGCTCTTACTGGTTGTTCTACAAAATTACAAGATCGACTGCAAGTTATGCAGAACACGGCATTCAGATTACGACTCAGTAAAGGAATACTATCTGCAATTACACAGGAGCGACTCACACACCACAGAGCCCATTCCTGGCAGAATACTTGGACGATAGCCATATCTGATATAATATCATCATATAACAGATAATTGGATTTACGCAATCAGCCTTATTTTATAAGAGTCCTGATGAAGGCGCATTTCAGCACCAAAACACAGCTGTGTCGAGTCAGAGTCAAGTGTGTCAGTGTTTTTCTTGGAATAAAGGTTTGATTTTCAACATAAGTCTTCTCCGGTTTCTTGGAAGAGCCTTCTTTCCTACTCTCTGCTTTCTGCATTTCCCTGTGTAGGATTTTAGTGTACCTCCACCTTTGTGGTGGTTCTTCCCTGTTATTACATTGGCTACCCATCAAAGAATGTGTTTGTTTCAAAGGGTGAACTATGATATTTAAGATTCTGTTGGGAGCAACTCCTCTGTATGTGATGGATTCAGTGAATCTCCTTCATAGATCCCATATACGTAATCAATTCCTTTTGCAATTTTCTAGCGCTACTGCTTTAAAGTCAATTAGACATTTCTCTGCATCCCTTTATTACCAGATGGCAGAATTTTAGAATTCACTTCCCTTAGACTTACAATGTTGTTTATATTACACATCATTTAGAAATAATTAGAAAACCTTCTTGTTCCCGCATTTGAGTCTTAATTGTTATAGTTAATGGTGACAAGATCTAATAATTGACTGTTTATTGTAGTTCTTAGAATGTTTGTCTCTAGTCTCTTGGCTTTGGTAATCTGCCTTGAACTGATAAGGTCTATGGTGGGCTATGAGGTATTATAACATAACATAAAATGTTATGTTATTTATTTTTACACATTTGATATACCACCAAAGCCTGCATATAGGATTCAAAGCAGTTTACAAAAACAGATGACTATGAGAAGGGGAATAGTTAGGGAGGGGAAACTAAGGAAGGGCATGGAAAAGTGATGACCTTTTAGGGCTTAGTTGAAGGTAGAGAGGGTTGGCTAGTTCCTTATGCAGAGTGGTAAGTCATTCCATAGCTTAGGGCCCAAATAACTAAAAGTGGAGTTACGGGTGCTGGTGAGACGTGTAACAGAAGGTGAAGGGGGCATAGGGAATAAGGAGGTTGTTGAGATAGGAAGGGGCAGAGAGGAGCCTGGATTTGTAGATCAATAAGAGAATTTTAAATTTAATGTGAGCAGTAATAGGAAGCCAGTGCTCTGTTATGCAAATTTCCATAGAGGAAGAATGTTTTATTATGGAAGATCTGCTATAAACAAAGTATTCTACTTTTGCATTAAAGAGCTGTATGGCACTTGTAGCAGGAACTCCAAATCTGAAGATATTGGCATCAACATTCTGGGTGGGAGGCTAACAGTTAGTTGAAGCCTGATTTGTCATAATAAGATATGATGGAGTTAAACAAATTAATGGACTATAAATGGGGCCACAACTACATTTGGTTGTCAAGTTGTGACTTACATTGTGAATAATTCACAGTGACTACTGGTTAAGCTGAAAGAGAGAACAAGTTAACGGCGGCCGCAGAAAATGCTGGAGCACTTATGAAGACAATAACCAATGAAGCTTAAGACAGACTAAATGTCTCCAGAGGAGGAATAGTTATAATGTTATATGGCTGAATGTTTACTATTTATTTTATTTATTTATTTATTTACGTCAATTTATATACCGTATCTTATTGCTACTGCAAGACAGAACGGTTTACAATTTATAAAAAGAAGCAATACAATAAGTACAAATTGGACAAACATTAGAACTCCAATCATTACAGGAAAGCACAGCAAACCCACAAACTAGCTACATAAGATGTAAACAATATAACTCATGATTAGTACACAGGAGAACACCGCAAATACAAAATTAAATACATAATATAATCTACACAAACAAATAATACAGTTTTGACTTAATATATATTACAGATGCCCATTTATAACCTTTCTTCCATTATTCTAAATTCTGATCTACATACTCGATAAAGTAGAAGGTTTTCAAAAGTTTCCGAAAATGAAAGTAAGATTTCTCAAGTCTGATCTCTTTTGGAAGGCCATTCCAAAGAGAGGGAGACAAATAGAAAAAAGCCGAATTCCGTGTAGATTCCCATCTAGCCCTAGCGAGAGGAGGAATCACTAACCTGTTGTCTGTCAGGGATCTAAGGGTTCGTGTGGCAGTGTAAGGAAAGACAGCTGTCATAATCAATGGGTTAAGATGATGGTTCATGATAAAGGGGCTTTGTATTACATCTTTGTTACTGTGAATGTTTGATTTGACATTAATGTGAAGAGGTACAGTAGAGTAGGGGACAGAGGACAATAGAAAGCGGTGTTTTGGGGGATCGCTTTTTTTTTTTTCATTATCGGCGAAAGCCGGCCATCTGGTAGCCACGCCCATGCCTGCCCATGTCCCGCCTTCGCTAATCTACCGACATGCCCCCTTGAACTTTCGCCGGCAAAGCGACAGGAAAGCGGCGATGCTGCAAAAATGCTGCTTTTGATTATACCGATTTCGCCGCTTTTAAGAAATCACCGGCCATCTTGTGTCGGAAGATGGCCGGCGATCACTTTTGATTATAAGCTGGTTGGTATGAAAAAGTAGCTGAATATATAGATTTATAATCTACTTTCTTACAGGTAGGAAAATGAAGACGCAGGTAGTCTGTTACATCAAAGATTGAGTTGCGAGAAGGCAAAGTAACAAGAGGCAATATATAGTCAGGGGCAATACCATACAAAATCTGTAATATGAAAGCACAGAGTTTAAGTACAATCCTGGCCCTAATGGGAAGCCAGTGTAAATGTATGAGCAAGGGAGTAGCCCTCTTAGAGTGTGGTACATGCATGACAAGTCTAGCCGCAGTATTCTTCTTCTATGTTTGTGCAGCACTGCGTACGTAGCGCTATAAAAATGCTAAATAGTAGTAGTAGTAGTATTCTGGGCAGTTTGCAGTTTTTTTTTAAGATGCATTCTTTACACCCTGCATAGATAGAATTATAATAATCAAATAGGATCAAGACAAGAGATTGGACAAATAATCTGAAAATATCAATTAAAAAAAGAGACCTAATAAGTTTTAGCATCCAAAGTAATTTATAAGATTTAGTAACCACCAAGACACCTGAGATTCAAAGGTTAAGTGCCGATCGACAACAACCCCTAAAATGTTTAGAGTGGACTCCAAAGGATAAGAAATACTGTCAGTGCTAAAATTGCTGCAGGGATCATGGTCAAACAGATTAGTTATTAGAAAAAAATTTGTCTTCTTCCAATTTAATTTTAGCCTGTATTCAGACGCCTGGAATTCCATTAAATCAAGACCAGTTATAATCCTATATAGAATTCCCTGGATGTCACCTCGAAAAGGGATGTAAATAGCAACATGACATAAGTCATGACGGAAAATTGTAAGCCACATTGAGCCTGCAAATAGGTGGGAAAATGTGGGATACAAATGCAACAAATAAATAAATAAATTATTCCAGAATATGGGAAGTAAATGGGATGATAGATGATGGGGCAGGCGGGAGGGGATGAAGTAGGGAGATGCTGGAGGGGGAGGATCAGTCTAGAACATCTAACATCTAGAACATTCTCTGTACTATAGTCTGACAGATGTCTCAATGAGTAAACCTTTTTTGGTACGTGGAAGGACAAAAGCTTGTGTAGACATCAAAGAAGGGTGCACAGAGCAAGACCCACAGGGATATGCAAATACTCAGATGCTGCATGATGGTGGGAATCAAGGGGGAAGGAACAGAAGAAAGTGGAACAAGACCTGCTGGGGCATAAAATCGTTTGGAGCAGACTGGGGAAGGGGACTAGTGGCTGAACTCCTTATATAGATATCACTTAGCAGTGAAGATCATAACTTGGAATGTAGAGGGGGGGGGATAAATTCCCAAATAAAATGATCTAAAATGTTATAGCACTTACAGAGGCAGATATTGCTCTCATGCTAGAAACTCACCTTATAGAATATGCTAAACTGAAAACGTGGTGGGTGGGTGAGTGTGTAACAGCAGCTGCACAAGGAAAGAAAGTAGGGGTGGTAATACGATTTCACAGAGGTGTGCAACAGCTACTCAAAATACTCGCTATTAACCCAGAGGGCAGGTACATCATGTGCCAGGCACTTATAGCACAGTGTGCAGACCTATTATGTAGCACTTGGAATAGCCTAGTGGTTAGTGCAGCAGACTTTGATCCTTGGGAACTGGGTTCAATTCCCACTGCAGTTCCTTGTGACTCTGAGCAAGTCACCTAACTCTCCATTGCCCCAGGTACAAATAAGAACCTGCATATACTATGTAAATCACTTTGAATGTAGTTGCAAAAACCACAGAAAGAAGGTATATCAAGTCCCATTTCCCTTTCCCCTAACCAATTTGATAATTTTTGCAAAAAATTATCCAACCTCTTAATGCATCGAGATAGAATGCCTCTGTTAGTAGGAAGGAATTTTAATACTGTCTAGGACCTAGATTTGGATGGGTCCCTTAAGCCCAGGCATGAGAAAATGACTAGTTCTAGAGGGCTGCCAAATTTATGTCAGTTATTAGACATGCACCCTTTAGAAAAAGATTTTGTACATCTATCAAGAGCACACTCTACACATCCTGGTGTGAATTGATTGGTGCCCTCAGGGGACTGGGAGGAGGGAAAATGGGTGAATATTTCCACACCACAAGCTTCCACAAGAGGTTGCGGCAGCCATTTTCTCAGGGAAGCCACAAGGGGCAGGACTGAATGGCCTTCACTCCTGCCCCCAACAACACCCATGGACCACCTGGGACATCATGGCCTACCTAGATGGTGGGGGTAGGGCAGGGGGTGTTCTGGGGGACTTGCTCATGGCAGCGGACTGGAGTAAGGGGGGAGGGAAAGTAGGCTTTATTGGGGGGCTGGGATGGGGATTGGGGGGGGCTTTCTTAGGAAAAAGGTTATGCAGGTCCCAGCCGATATTCAGTTGGGACCTGCATAACTGTCTTATCAACAGCCCCTTCCTGGTAGAATGTATTCCAATAAAACTAACCCAAAAAGATAGGTTTATGCATTTCTGGTTCAAAAGCTACAGTCCCTCTAAGGAGGATATGATCTATATTATGTGGGTGCTCCCCAGTTTCTGTATTAACGTTGTCTGAGACTCGCATAAGCCCCGGCAGGTAGCGCAGGAAAAATTAACCCTGAATACTCAGTACTGGGGCCTGCACATGGCCTGACACTGATTATCTGGGACTAATTTAGCCGTTGACAGTCAGTGTTTAAAAAAACACTGATCATATCTGGCTGAATATCATCCGGTGAATGCTTACTCAACAACAGTTTACCCTGATAATATTGGAAGCAGCTTAGAAGATCCAAATCATTTTAATTCTCTGTTGCAGGTACCATGCAATTTGCATACCTATAACTTGGGTAAAAGTATCATTCACTGACCAGTGAGGCAATGAGGGATGTGTGGAAGATAAGTATTGCCACACTGGGACAGACCAAAGGTCCATCGAGCCCAGCATCCTGTTTCCAACAGTGGCCAATCCAGGTCACAAATACCTGGCAAGATCCTGAAAAAGTTCAATACATTTTATGCTGCTTATCCCAGAAATAAGCAGTAGATTTTCCCCAAGTCAATTTAATAATGGTCTATGGACTTTTCCTTTAGGATGCCGTCCACTCCTTTTTAAAACCCTGCTAAGCTAACTGCCTTTACCACATCCTCTGGCAATGAATTCCAGATTTTAATTACACGTTTGAGTGAAGAAAAATCTTCTCCAATTCGTATTAAATTTACTACTTTGTAGCTTCATCACATGCCCCCTAGTTCTAGTATTTTTGGAAAGAGTAAACAAACGATTCACGTCTATCTGTTCCAGTCCACTAATTATTTTATAGTCCTCTATCATATCTCCCCTCAGCCGTCTTTTCTCCAAGCTGAAGAACCCTAGACATTTCAGCCTTTACTCATACGGAAGTCGTCCAATCCCCTTTATCATTTTCGTTGCCCATCACTGTATCTTTTCTAATTCCACTATATCTTTTTTGAGATATACGGTGACCAGAATTGAACACAATATTCGAGGTGCGGTCGCACCATGGACCTATAGAAAGGCGTTATAACGTCTTCACTTTTGTTTTCCATTCCTTTCCTAATAATACCTAATATTCTATTTGTTTTCTTAGCCGTCGCAGCACACTGAGCAGAGGGTTTCCACATATCATCAACAACAACACCAAGATCCCTTTCTCGATCGGTGACTCCTAACATGGAATCTTGCATTACATAGCTATAGTTCGGGTTCCTCTTTCTCACATGCATCGCTTTGCACTTGCTCACATTAAATGCCGTCTGCCATTTAGACGCCCAGTCTCCCAGTCTCGTAACGTCCTCGTAATTTTTCACAATCCTCGTGTGATTTAACAATTTTGAATAGCTTTGTGTAGTCAGCAAATTTAATTAACGCACTAGTTACTCCCATCTCTAAATCATTTATAAATATGTTAAAAAGCTGCGGTCCCAGCACAGACCCCTGGGGAACCCCACTATCTACCCTCCTCCATTGAGAATACTTACCATTTAACCCTACTCTCTGTTTTCTATCCTTTAACCAGTTTATAATCCACAACAGGACACTAACTCCTATCCCATGAATCTCCAATTTCTTCTGGAGTCTTTCATGAGGTACTTTCTCAAACACCTTTTGAAAATCCAGATACATAATATCAACTGGCTCACCTTTATCCACGTTTGTTCACCCCTTCAAAGAAATGTATTAGATTGGTGAGGCAAAATTTTCCTTCACTAAATCCATGTTGGCTTTGTCTCATTAATCCATGCTTTTGAATATGCTCTGTAATTTTGTTCACCATTTTGCAAGGCACCAACATCAGGCTCACCAGTCTATAATTTCCTGGATCCCCTCTGGAACCTTTTTAAAATATTGGCGTTACATGGGCTACCCTCCAATCTCCTACTAGCTTTTTAAAGGTACATCTAGGCAATAGAGTTCCTTTCATGCTTTTTATGACACTCGATTTGTCTACTAGCAAACTTATCAACAAAGATCTTTCCAAAGACTCGTACAACAGATCATCATATCACGTGCTACCTACTGCACATATCAGCTGTTCTTCCTGGCGTCTGAGACTCAATAAACGACACGTTATTGAGCAAGACTCCTGATGCAGGCCTGACGGCCGAAACACAACAGTTGTGTCGAGTCTTTTCATCAATAAACAAGCTTTTTAAAATTCTTGTCTCCAGGATTTGAATTTCCGTGGTCAAACATCCCACTCTCACTTACACTACCCTCCAATCTCCCAGTACCACACTTGATTTTTTAAATTTAATTTTAATTATATTTATTTTAACATTACAATTAACTTGCAAACTGCAATACAGAGAAAATCAAAATATAAGAAAATATCCATCACAGATTATTTGTATGCTCTCTTTCTTAGACCACTAATAAAAGAAAAAGGAGGGGGATTATTACAGATGAGGAGATCATTAATTATAAAGAAAAATCTAAAAAGAAAAATGTCTAGCCTGAATTTTCCATCTTATTCAAATTCTTAATCAGTTATCAATCAAACTTAGAGTCTATTTGGTTATTCTTTTCGTTTCCAAAAAAGTTCGAAGTTGTTCTGGTTCAAAAAATACGTATTTGGTACCCAAGTATCTTATAAGGCATTTACATGGATAGGCCAATAGAAATGTTGCTCCAAGTGCCTTAGTCTCTTCTCTGAGTGCCTTAGTCTCTTCTCTGAAAGCTAGAAATTTTTTCCTTCTATCTTGTGTTGTCTTTGTAACGTCTGGATATATCTATATTCTAGAACCGCAGAAAATCTTTGTCGAGTTCTTAAAATACAGCTTTAATACTGCATTTAAGTCTTGCTCAAATACAAATGATGCAATTATCTATGTGCACCTGCAAGTGACAAGGAGGACAGTGTTTGACCCTGACACACATGGTGGTAGGACACAGGAGATAAGGACAATAAAGCTCTATAGATAAACAGCAGTGAAACACTTGAGAGAGAGTGTAAATATTTTGGAACTTGTTGCTTCTTTGTTGTTGCCTTTGCCACTGCTGCCATTATAAGTGACTTTAAAAAGTAAACGTTTGGTTCACAACACCGTATTTGGAGTCATCTGAGTTATTGAATGGAGTTATCTAAAATCTGCACTGCTTATTCAGATTCATGAATTAATCCAGCCCCGGTCTTAGTCCCAACAATCAATAGATTTATTTGTGTACCCGATTCCTACTGTTTGGGGCACTACTAGGCATCCACCTGGGTGACCACCAGAACTCAGGGTTACATATAAATGATATGGAAAAAGGAACAATAAGTGTAACACAGTAACATAGTAGATGACGGCAGAAAAAGACCTGCACGGTCCATCCAGTCTGCCCAACAAGATAACTCATATTTGCTGCTTTTTGTGTATACCCTACTTTGATTTGTACCTGTGCTCTTCAGGGCACAGACCGTATAAGTCTGCCCAGCACTATCCTCACCTCCCAACCATCAGCCCTGCCTCCCAACCACCGGCTCTGGTACAGACCGTACAAGTCTGTCCAGCACTATCCCCGCCTCCCAACCACCAGCCCCTCCTCCCGATCCTGACTAAGCTCCTGAGGATCCATTCCTTCGGCACAGGATTCCTTTATGCTTATCCCACGCATGTTTGAATTCCGTTACCATTTTCATTTCCACCACCTCCCGCGGGAGGGCATTCCAAGCATCCACTACTCTCTCCGTGAAAAAATACTTCCTGACATTTTTCTTGAGTCTGCCCCCCTTCAATCTCATTTCATGTCCTCTCGTTCTACCACCTTCCCATCTCCGGAAAAGGTTCGTTTGCGGATTAATACCTTTCAAATATTTGAACGTCTGTATCATATCACCCCTGTTTCTTCTTTCCTCCAGAGTACACATGTTTAGTTCAGCAAGTCTCTCCTCATACATCTTGTAACGCGAATCCCATACCATTCTCGTAGCTTTTCTTTGCACCGCTTCAATTCTTTTTACATCCTTAACAAGATACGGCCTCCAAAACTGAACACAATACTCCAGGTGGGGCCTCACCAACGACTTATACAGGGGCATCAACACCCCCTGTCTTCTGCTGGTCACACCTCTCTCTATACAGCCTAACAACCTTCTAGCTAAGGCCACCGCCTTGTCACACTGTTTCATTGCCTTCAAATCCTCAGATACTATCACCCCAAGATCCCTTTCTCCGCCCGTACCTATCAGACTCTCCCCGCCTAACACATACGTCTCCCGTGGATTTCTATTCCCTAAGTGCATCACTTTGCATTTCTTCGCATTGAATTTTAATTGCCAAACCTTAGACCATTCTTCTAGCTTCCTCAGATCTTTTTTGATGTTTTCCACTCCCTCCGTGGTGTCCACTCTGTTACAGATCTTAGTATCATCCGCAAATAGGCAAACTTTACCTTCTAACCCTTCAGCAATGTCACTCACAAATATATTGAACAGAATCGGCCCCAGCACCGATCCCTGAGGCACTCCACTACTCACCTTTCCTTCCTCCGAGCGAATTCCATTCACCACCACCCTCTGGCGTCTGTCCGTCAACCAGTTCCTAATCCAGTTCACCACTTCAGGTCCTATCTTCAGCCCCTCCAGTTTATTTAAGAGCCTCCTGTGGGGAACCGTGTAAAAAGCTTTGCTGAAATCTGAAGCTTTTAAATTTGTTTTCCTCTAATATTGTATTAATGTACAGTCATCTCTGTATTACTGTTTGCAAGTGACCCTTGTAAAATGAAAATTTATAAATAAATGATTAAAAAAATTTTGCTGTGAAGAATAAGCAAAGGTTTCACAAAGTTGCCATCATACAGTACAGAACTGCTATTGAGATTTATTTAGTGCTTTTTCTATTTGATCAGAAAAGAAAGCTCTTTTCCTAAATTCTATTGCATGCTCATATAGGATAACCTGTCTTTAGCAGCCCATTTTGTGGGACTCAGTTTTGGCCTTTCTATAAATCTTTCCAAAGTTCCTTTTTCTCTCTCTAAGCTCTTTTGTGAGCCATGAAGATTTCCTTGAAAAAAGATGAGATGATTTATAGAACCCTATAATATTTATTGATTGTCTAACCTTTGAACTCCAAAGAGACATCATTGCTGCTCTTGATTTGTTATTCATTTGCTCTCCCATATTATTTTACATTAGCAACACCGCATTCTGTTTCAAAGATTTGCAGGAATCTTGCTAGGTTGTCTAGTCCTGATCTTCTTCAATGACAAGCAGGCCATATTCTCACATGTGGTTGACGTCATCTATGTCGCCTGGTGTGGAGCTTAAAGAAGCTATTATAGCTTTAACAGTACATGCAGCATCTCCAGCACACATGTGCGAGTGCCTTCCCGCCTGCCGAGAGAGTGTGGGACCATCAGTCTCTTTTCATCTGCAGTGAGGAGAATGCAATCGTCCTGCACTCCTCACAGCATCTGGTACATGTGCCTTCCCTTCGGGGATTTTTACCCTGATTTTTATTTTATTTTCTTTCTCCCTTCCTATAGAGTTTTAGTTTGATTTTCCCTACTTTGAAGTTTCTTCTATTTTTAGCACACGCAATAGGCTCTCTTAGGCCTGAGCTCCGGTCCGGCGTTTGTTCCTTGTTTATTTCTTGTGCTTGCCCCTTTTTTTACTCACCATCGAGCCATTTGATTTGGCCACGGCTGTTTTCTCTTCCATGTCATCAAAGGTTTCCAGTTGCTTTAAGCGTTGTAGCTGGTGCAATAGGACCATCTATGGCAAAGAAACTTATTCTTGGTGTCTTCAGTGTTTGGGGCCTGAAAATACCCCTTCCAGTTGTGCTCTTTACCTTTGTATGAAGAAAGGAACCCAGCTGGCAAGAGAGGCTCAGAGAGAGATGATGAAAGCTCCTTGGGTTCTATCACCTGGAGTTCTGACCACCAGATAATAATGGACACCACTAGACCCTGAGGTAGGTCACCAAAACGCTGGTCATCGTAGGTCGTGGTCAGAACTCTAGGTGATAGAAGGACCCGAATGAGAAAAAACAACAGACAAGCTAATGGGCAACTAACAAAGCTAAGTAATCTGAGAGATTTATAAGATTACAAATAGAATTAACGAAGAAAAAACATATAAAGCTAAGAGGTTTTTGGCCGATGATGAAGCAGTCCAGCCCCAAAGCTAAAAATTGAGCTGGGGGCTTCTCGAAGCTTTTTCCTCTATAATACGTACAGTATTCAAGCGATTAATATTTTAGCTTGTGAAACATATGCTTTTGTATACAGATTCTCCTATCTTTCTAGATTCATTTCACAAGCACATTCTCAATAGCTCATGACTCACCTGACTCGTCATCATGGATATTTAATAAGGTTTTGACTGCTCCTTTGGTACAACATTGGGTTGACAAATCACACTATAAACAATATCAAATGGAGACTTCTAGATGTTATTGAGATGGGGTGGGCGAGAGGCAACTTAGAGTATTTTCTAAATTGTAAATAGCAATGCTGGATATTTATTTTAAATACCAAATCATCAGTGAGTTTAAATCTTGAAATTGATTGGCTGTTTTTATTGTGAAATTAAACTGTTAATTAGCTGGTAGAATCATGTGTGAGGCTTATATAACAGTTCAAAAAAACACAGAGGCAATCTTCTAAGCACAAAGTGAAGGACGGTGGAAAAAAGGTAAACAGGTATTATGTGGGATAATGTGTTTAATTTAAACAATAAAAGGTTTTTATTTAATGCACTACTTGTTTTAAAATCTATTTTAGGAGACCAACTCCTTGAGGCACTAACCACAAAACATGGACCATGTCGGTTGTTGGTCCCTTGACAATTGACATGTGATAGAAGAATAATAGATAAATTATATTTCTTACATAGTTTAAAAATGCAAGTGAAAAACAAATAAGGAATTTTAATATGATGAGGAATTTAAAAATAATAAAATATAGTAGCCCCAGGATGAGTGAGGTGAGTTATAAGCTATTGAGATATGAAACGAATAACCACTGAGGCTTAAATATAATGGGGCCAATATTCAGACCGTGGGAGGTAGCTGAGTTGTCTCCTGTGGTCAGTGCGGAACCCAGCTATTCAATGCCAGGCTGTTTCCAATGGCTGGCATTGAATATCAGGTTTAAGGGCCCTGTTTACTAAGGTGCGCTAGCGCGTGCTAAAAATTATCGCGTGCTAATGCTAGAGACATCCACAGGAATATATGGGTGTCTCTAGTGTTAGAGCATGCTAGTTTTTAGAGTGCGCACTAAAAATGCTAGCATGCTTACAGCACAGCTTAGTAAACAAAGCCCTAAAATTGGCCAGTTTCAACTTAACCGGATAAGCTAATATTCAGCGCTAGCCTGTTAAATTGGAATCGGCCAAAGTTATTCCACCTATTTACGCAATCAAAGATGGCCACCAAACTTAGCCAGCCTTAAGCTGAAAATCGGCAGATAAGCTGGTTAAATCGCCCGATATAACCGGCTATCTGCTAGGCATTAACAGTTGATATTCAGCTGGGTATAGCTGGCCATCCCCGGCTGAATATTGTCAGATAGCCAGTTAAGTGCCATTTAGGTGGCTAAATTGTTCTGAATATTGGGTGGAATATGCATTATGTATGTACAATACACAAATCCCATAAACAGCATGTAAGATCTTTGTTATAATATTCTTAGTGTTGGGACATTGATGTAGATGTTTGGCTGGCCATGTTGCGTTGCCCCCCTAAGTTTATGGACTAAAAGAAAGAACTACCCCAGTAGCAAGAAACATAACTGGTTCTATTTTTAATATGTATATGTTACTGAGATAATGAATCTGCTGACTACTTGAGCATAGCAGCTTGACTTATTGAAATATTCATGAGTAAGCTACTAAAGACAGCTTTTGACAGGGCATAAATAGCATTATGAATCAATACTACTCATGATGTGATGTGAAGGTTCTAATTCTGATTATATTTTGAATTTTCATACATGAATATGCACTGTGAAAAATTTCGGAACAGTCTTAGTACTTTAAACCAAAACAACATCATTTGTTCAACAGTACTGATAAATTAAATATAGCTATAATTCTGTTTTTTCAGTGTGATTTGCATCTTGGAGCAGGATATTAAAATTCATGAAACATTGTTTTTGCAGATTTCCACAGGTACTACAAATAATATCCACCTATGACCAAACTCCTGAAAATAGTATGACGAGTGAAATGTCTTAAGGATAAGTTCTGGGGCTGGTTGTGTTTAATGTAGTTGAAAGTTTGTCTCTTTATGATGAGACTCAGATTTGAAATTGAAATTAAGTGAATATACATAATGGATTAGACATAATAAATAATCTGATAAAGCATGAGGAGCGATCAACCTCTTGATAGTTCCAATACTAAAAACTGTTGAGTTACATTTTGAAGTGCAAAAACCCAAGGAAGCAGCATATGCTGTTGGGAAGGGTGAGATATTCATATCCATCAGGTAGGAAAGAAACCTCAAGTTGACAGCAGGTACTGAAAAGCTGTGAAAAGGCAGTAGCCAGAGCAAGAGTCAAAATGAGAATGTTAGTGTGCATAAAAAGGAAATCACTGCTGTCCGGTTCTAGAGTCTGTATCGCTGAAAGAATATTTATTTATTTGGATTTGCTCACACCTTTTCAATAGTAGCTCAAGGTGAGTTCATACTGCATATTTCCCTGTCCCAGGAGGGCTCACAATCTAAGGGGTATGTTTACTATGGTGCATTAGCGTTTCTAATACACCTGTAAAATTAAGGCGCGTTAAACGCTAACGCGCCTATACATTTCTCTGGGTGTGTTACCGCTGAATGCGCATAAACCATTTAGATTATGTTAAAACCACTAACGTGCCCATAGCACCCCATAGTAAACATAGGAGTAAGTTTGTACCTGGGGCAATGGAGGGTTAAGTGACTTGCCCAAGATCAGAAGGAGTTGAACCAGGCACCTCTGGATATCAAGGGCTCTGTTTACTAAGGTGCAGTAGCATTTTTAGCACGTGCACAAAATTAGCGCACGCTAACTGTGTAGGCGCCCATAGGAATATTATGGGCACCTACACAGTTAGTGCGCGGTAATGGTTAGCTTGCGCTAAAAGCACTAATGCACCTCCAGCACGGTTTAGTAAACGGGGCCCTAAGACTGGTGCTCTAACCACTAGGCCACTATCTACTCAAAAAGTGTGAAGTCAATCCAGAAAAGCTCTACTCTAGAGATGGTCTAGAAATGAGACAGATTTTTTTCCATACACATTTATGACTTTTTCCCCCAATTTTTGGTTTTTTTCTGATTTATTGTTTTTTTTTTCACATATACATTTTAATAAAAAAAATTTAAAACATAGAAGAACGTCTTTAATACTCATTACTCTACTTGACACATGTTAATTAATGAACTAACATGCATTAAATCAACTGCATTTTAAGGGGCTCTTTTACTAACCTTTGTTAGGCACTAATGCTCACCTAACAGAGCAAATTGGTCTAATGTAGGATGTGCTAAAGCATTCCGCATTAGATTTGCCATATGTGCATGCTAACCCTGTGCTATATATATGGGTTGCTTTTTACAAAACTTTTAGGGGATGTGTCATGGACTAAACAGCACATCTACATTACATGGATGATGTGGGAGCCCTTAGCATCTACAAAAGAGGTGGTAAGTGCTCCTCTGCTAAATTTTAAAACATGGCTGCTCACCAATGGCAACACTAAGGTATGCACATTAATGGAAAAATAAAAAAAAATTGTGGGGGTTAAGTCTGCAGTAAAAATGGCCTTAGCGTACTGGGAAGATCCACGTAAGGTTGCACTATGGTCACTTTTTAATGCAGCTTAGTATAAGGACACCTAAATTTTTAAAGACACATTAATGAACTGAATGCATGCTCATGAATACACATCCCTACTCTACTAAAATGATTTGGAGCCTGCATCAAAAGCCCTAACAGATGAGATGTTCCGATATTTGAAAAATATTAATAATTCAGTAAGTACAAAGTACAGGTTCTTCAAAGGAAGATAGTTTTAGAACAAGGGATCATATTATAAGGCTTTAAAGGAGTAAACTACAGAGCAACGTCAATACATTTTTTTTTTAAAGGGAAGGCTGATGAGTTCGCAGAAAACCCCTCTGGAGAAGGGGATAAGTCATCTTATGGGCTGACGATCAACGGTTCGCGATAGAGTATCACTCTACCATGAAACTAGTGCTGAAAATTTGGCGCTGCATGCTCAAATGAATGAACATGCAAATGCATGCCACGTTAAAATCTGGGCAGTAGTTTGCTACTCGGCGCAAAATGTCAATTTTCCTGTCAGTACCTGAGTGGTGATTGGCTCAGGCACTTGACAGAAAAGGCTGAGATTTTAAACCAAAAAATGAGCATGCTGCAGCAATAACTCCC
This sequence comes from Microcaecilia unicolor, assembly GCF_901765095.1. Classification (NCBI taxonomy): domain Eukaryota; kingdom Metazoa; phylum Chordata; class Amphibia; order Gymnophiona; family Siphonopidae; genus Microcaecilia; species Microcaecilia unicolor. The sequence goes on from NC_044031.1 coordinate 294,969,588, forward strand.
TAACTTGTGGCCCAACAAACATCCCCCAACCCAACACCTTTTCCTGCCCCCCACCCCAAACATAAGTACATAAGTATTGCCATACTGGGAAAGAGCAAAGGTCCATCAAGCCCAGCATCCTGTTTCCAACAGTGGCAATCCAGGTCACAAATACCTGGCAAGATCCCAAAAAAGTACAAAACATTTTACACTGCTTATCCCGGAAATAGTGGATTTTCCCCAAGTACATTTAATAACGGTCTATGGACTTTTCCTTTAGGAAGCCGTCCAATCCTTCTTAAAACTCCGCTAAGCTAATCACCTTTACTACATTCTCTGGCAACGAATTCCAGAGTTTAATTACACGTTCAGAAAGAAAATGTTTCCCTGATTTGTTTTAAATTTACTACATTGTAGCTTCATCACATGCCCCCTAGTCCTAGTATTTTTGGAAAGCGTAAACAGACGCTTCACATCTACCCGTTCAACTACACTCATTATTTTATAGAACTCTATCATATCTCCCCTCAGCCGCCTTTTCTCCAAGCTGAAGAGCCCTAGTTGCTTTAGCCTTTCCTCATAGGGAAGTCGTCCCATCCCCTTTATCATTTTCGTCGCCCTTCTTTGCACCTTTTCTAATTCCACTATATCTTTTTTGAGATACAGTGACCAGAATTGAACACAATATTCGAGGTGTGGTCGCACCATGGAGCGATACAAAGGCATTATAACATCCTCATTTTTGTTTTCCATTCCTTTCCTAATAATACCTAACATTCTATTTGATTTCTTAGCCGCAGCAGCACACTGAGCAAAATGTTTCAACGTATCATCGATGACAGCACCTAGATCCCTTTCTTGGTCCGTGACTCCTAACATGGAACCTTGCATGACATAACTATAATTCGGGTTCCTCTTTCCCACATGCATCACTTTGCACTTGCTCACATTAAACGTCATCTGCCATTTAGACGCCCAGTCTCCCAGTCTCGTAAGGTTCTCTTCTAATTTTTCACAATCCTCCCACGATTTAACGACTTTGAATAACTTTGTGTCATCAGCAAATTTAATTACCTCACTAGTTACTCCCATCTCTAGGTCATTTATAAATATGTTAAAAAGCAGCGGTCCCATCACAGAGCCCTGGGGAACCCCACTAACTACCCTTCTCCATTGAGAATAATGACCATTTAACCCTACTCTCTGTTTTCTATCTTTTAACCAGTTTTTAATCCACAAAAGAACACTACCTCCTATCTCATGACTCTCCAATATCCCTTGTAACCAGCGGCACACACTCTAGGCCCACATATCCAACCTCCCCCCATCCCCAAATCTTAGAAAAAATGTACTGGTAGTCCAGTAGCCACCCAGCCCTCTTCCTCTCTCCCCTGCCCAGGCGCAAAATGCTTTGGAGGCCAAGTGTCCTCCACAGATACCCTCCTCCTCTTCCCCCAATCACAAATTGCCATGTGGTCTAGTGGAAGCCCACCCCCCCAGATCCCATACATTGTGGGAGGCAGTGGCGATACCCACTCTTCTGACTTTGGGTGCTTTCATCTTAAAAATGAAACTCCCTTATATGATAGGCCTCGCCCAGTCCATCCCAAGATGCACCACCTGGGGCAGAGTGAGGTGGGGCGCTGCTATTTTGAAAATAAAGGCACCCAAAGGCAGGAGAGAGTGGGCATTGCTCCTGCCTCCTATGAGCTATGGAGGTTGAGCTTCCAGTAGACCTTTCGGGGCAATTTGTGACTGGGGAGAGATGAAGGGAGGGGGGCCAGGGGGTCACTGGACCACCGGGGCATTCTTTTTAAGGTTTGGGGGAGGGACAGAGGGAGGAAGGAGTTCGGCTGGATCAGATCTGGGCTAATGCTATAAACTAAGGTTCAGGTTGGGAGGCCATTAGACCACCAGGCAATTTGTTTTTAGGGGAAGGAGTCCAGGGCAAGGTATTCAGGTTGGAGAGAGAGAAGGCAGTGTCATTAGACACCACTCCTCTCAACCAACCCTTCTAACGCTGCCCCAGACCCAGCAAAACTTTTTTTAAGCATGACTGTGGGGTGGATAATGACTGCATTAACATGCATTTACAGTGGGGGAAATAAGTATTTGATCCCTTGCTGATTTTGTAAGTTTGCCCACTGACAAAGACATGAGCAGCCCATAATTGAAGGGTAGGTTATTGGTAACAGTGAGAGATAGCACATCACAAATTAAATCCGGAAAATCACATTGTGGAAAGTATATGAATTTATTTGCATTCTGCAGAGGGAAATAAGTATTTGATCCCCCACCAACCAGTAAGAGATCTGGCCCCTACAGACCAGGTAGATGCTCCAAATCAACTCGTTACCTGCATGACAGACAGCTGTTGGCAATGGTCACCTGTATGAAAGACACCTGTCCACAGACTCAGTGAATCAGTCAGACTCTAACCTCTACAAAATGGCCAAGAGCAAGGAGCTGTCTAAGGATGTCAGGGACAAGATCATACACCTGCACAAGGCTGGAATGGGCTACAAAACCATCAGTAAGACGCTGGGCGAGAAGGAGACAACTGTTGGTGCCATAGTAAGAAAATGGAAGAAGTACAAAATGACTGTCAATCGACAAAGATCTGGGGCTCCACGCAAAATCTCACCTCGTGGGGTATCCTTGATCATGAGGAAGGTTAGAAATCAGCCTACAACTACAAGGGGGGAACTTGTCAATGATCTCAAGGCAGCTGGGACCACTGTCACCACGAAAACCATTGGTAACACATTACGACATAACGGATTGCAATCCTGCAGTGCCCGCAAGGTCCCCCTGCTCCGGAAGGCACATGTGACGGCCCGTCTGAAGTTTGCCAGTGAACACCTGGATGATGCCGAGAGTGATTGGGAGAAGGTGCTGTGGTCAGATGAGACAAAAAATTGAGCTCTTTGGCATGAACTCAACTCGCCGTGTTTGGAGGAAGAGAAATGCTGCCTATGACCCAAAGAACACCGTCCCCACTGTCAAGCATGGAGGTGGAAATGTTATGTTTTGGGGGTGTTTCTCTGCTAAGGGCACAGGACTACTTCACCGCATCAATGGGAGAATGGATGGGGCCATGTACCGTACAATTCTGAGTGACAACCTCCTTCCCTCCGCCAGGGCCTTAAAAATGGGTCGTGGCTGGGTCTTCCAGCACGACAATGACCCAAAACATACAGCCAAGGCAACAAAGGAGTGGCTCAGGAAGAAGCACATTAGGGTCATGGAGTGGCCTAGCCAGTCACCAGACCTTAATCCCATTGAAAACTTATGGAGGGAGCTGAAGCTGCGAGTTGCCAAGCGACAGCCCAGAACTCTTAATGATTTAGAGATGATCTGCAAAGAGGAGTGGACCAAAATTCCTCCTGACATGTATGCAAACCTCATCATCAACTACAGAAGACGTCTGACCGCTGTGCTTGCCAACAAGGGTTTTGCCACCAAGTATTAGGTCTTGTTTGCCAGAGGGATTAAATACTTATTTCCCTCTGCAGAATGCAAATAAATTCATATACTTTCCACAATGTGATTTTCCGGATTTAATTTGTGATGTGCTATCTCTCACTGTTACCAATAACCTACCCTTCAATTATGGGCTGCTCATGTCTTTGTCAGTGGGCAAACTTACAAAATCAGCAAGGGATCAAATACTTATTTCCCCCACTGTAAATGCCTGTGCTGAAACCATTAGAAACTTCATTGCACACTAACGTGCGTGCAAACCCGGTGTTAACAACATGTTAATGCTGGCAGTAGTTTTGAGTATCAGCCCCTTAGTCGTCAAAAAGTGAATGAGAGAACAGAAGCAGGACCTAGCAACACTTCAGTCCAGGTTGAAACTAGCAGGTATTAGCCAGGTTGGTACAGCTGACTACATATTAGCGCATCTACAGGATCTGCCTAGTAATTTATATAGAACTATTAATAATTTACAAATTAGGGAGTTAGCCAGGTCTGTCTGTCAGGCCACACACAACATGTAATAACGAACTAAAATTAGATGCAGCATAAGATTTACATCATGATTGCTATATTGTTTAAATAGGACATATGATATGGTGATGATGATAACCAGCTGTTAATTCTGTAACTACTTATGGTAAATAAAGTTACATCTCACAGCAGTTCAGCTGGTTGGAGGTAACATGCAACTGTCCAAAACAATGTTTTCTCAAATAGCATGTGTGTGGTGCTGAAGTTCTCTCTTATTTGGCAGCCTGACTCTTCATGGCAGTACTCACAGCTACACATAGAGGAGTTGGCAGCTCCATTTTAGAGAATGGAACTGCGAGGGCAGGAGCAACCATGGATCACTCCTGCTCTCACTGGACACCAGGGACCCCATAGTAAGTGCTTTCAGTGCTGGAAGGGGTGAGGGTGTAGGAAGCTTTACTACTTTTTCAGAAGGAATAAACAGTGCAGGGTTCAGAGGGTGCTACTATTTTTCAGAAATGACTGAGTTGGGGTCAGGGGTGGAGTGATCATTGGGACAATAGGGCAGCACTCTAGGGTGCAAAGCAGTAGGGGGTCCACTCTCCTTTAGTAGGAGGCCCATGACCCTTAATGCCCAGATCACTGTCAGTCTGCTCCTAGGTAGGCTATATTTCTTTTTAAATTGACCATCCCCTTTCACTTCATCCCCAAGAGAATCAGCTTGAACATGTGTTTCCCGGTGAAAGTTAACATTTTAGACTTGTTGTTCCCTAACATGAATATTTCAGCTTGAAAAGTTCAACGTGAGCTGCATAATCTTCTCTGTCTTTTGTTAATTCATGTAGAGTACTGGGTTTTACCCTAGATACACAACTTACCATGAAAAATCAAGTTGATAACTTGTGTAAAAGGGTGTTTTCAAAACTGCGACAGTTAAGAGCAATAACATCTTCATTTCATTCATTACAATTTAGGATGTAGGTTCAGGCTGTGGTTTTGTGTCAGTTGGACTATTGTAGCTCTTTAAGTATTGGGATTAATCAGCAGCTTATAAAAAAGACTTCAACTGCTTCAGAATTGCGCCGTGAGGATGATTGTTGGCTGCAAGAGATATGAGCATGTTAACCTTTGCTTAGAAACCTTCACTGGCTTCCTATTGTTGCTAGAGTTGATTTTAAGCTGGTCTGCCTTACTCATAAGATTTTCCACTGTGTTAGTCCATTGGACCATACTGTTTTGGTTCAATATCCATCATTAAGTCGACTTATTCAAAGACAGTATTCTTTAAACCTAGTCCTTTCTTCAGTAAACAAGATCCAATTTAAATATTTCTTTGACAGCTCCTTCAGCTATTTATTTATTACATTTGTATCCCACATTTTCCCACCTATTTGCAGGCTCAGTGTGGCTTTGGAATTCTATTCTAGTTCAATTACGAGGAATTTCAGATTATTATTTGTTTAGAAAGTCACTGAAAACTTTTCTATTAAAGAAGTATGTGCACTCATTATTGTAACCCACTTTGATTCTTGAGGTGTATAAGCGGGATAGAAATGCCAGAATAGAATTATTCATTTTCCATAATAATCGGCTGCTTTTCATGTATTTATTTATTGCATTTGTATCCCACATTTTCCCACCTTTTTGCAGGCTCAATGTGGCTTGCATGAGGTACTCATTAATTTTTACATGTGTTGACACCTATTTCTTTTATGCATTAAGTTGTGCTTTGGCAAATAACACACATTATCACCTATTAATATGTGTTATTGGCTTAAAGCAACTTAGTCAATAGGGCTCTGTAACTGCAACAATGCAAATTGAAATGTCTCGCCAGAGATCACAAGTAGAAATAGTAGGATTTAAAACTTTGCTTCCTTGTTTTTCATCCCACCGCTCTACTTACTATGCCAGGGTTGGATTAATGCTATATTAGACCCTAGGTAAACATATTTGTGGGGTCCCTACCACGCCCTTCTCCCTCAAGATCTTTATTCATGGTCTCCCCCTCCCCCACATTTAAACTCTCCAGAAAGGAAAAGTGCAGAGCCTAGTCGAGGGTATGAAGATAGTAATAGTTTATTATTGATCATGGGGAATAAGCAAACACGTGATTCAAATGGAGTGATTAATGGTCAGACCCAGAGAGCTGCCAAGTTATCCATTTCCAGATTTTAAGTCAGTCCCAGATTTCTGACTATTCTATTGGTACATTATGAGGGGAATAATCGAACGTCGCCGGCGAAATAGGTCGCCGGCGATCTATTTTGGCGGCAGCGCAACAGCTGGCCGGAACCGTATTTTCAAAAAAGATGGCCGGCCATCTTTTTTTCGATAATACGGTGTGGCCCGGCAAAATGCCTTGGATTTCGCCGGGTTTGAGATCGCCACGTTTGTTTTTCCGCGATAATGGAAAAAACTGCCGGCGATCTCAAACCCGGGGAAATCCAAGGCATTTGGCCGTGGGAGGAGCCAGCATTTGTAGTGTAATGGTCCCCCTCACATGTCAGGACACCAACCGGGCACCCTAGGGGGCACTTCAAACATCTTTTATAAACAACCAAATTAGCTTCCAGGTGCATAGCACCCTTCCCTTGTGTGCTGAGTCCCCCAAATCCCCCCAAAACCCACTGCCCACAAGTGTGCACCATTACCCTAGCCCTAAGGGCTGAAGGGGGGCACCTACATGTGGGTACAGTGGGTTTTGGGGGGTTTGGGAGGGCTCAACATTACCCACCACAAGTGGAACAGGTAGGGGGGGGGATGGGCCTGGCTCTGCCTTTCTGCAGTCCACTGCAACCAACAACAACTGTTCCAGGGACCTGCATACTGCTTTCAGGGTGCTGGGTATGACATTTGAGGCTGGCATACAGGCTGGCAAAAAAGGTTTGTATTTTAATAATTTTAGTGTGGGAGGGGGTTGGTGACCACTGGGGGAGTAAGGGGAGGTCATCCCCCATTCCCTCCGGTGGTCATCTGGTCAGTTGGGGCACCTTTTTGAGGCTTGGTCGTGAAAATAAAAGGACCAAGTAAACCCGGCGAAATACTGCTTATCACCGGGTTTTATTTTTCCATTATCCGCAAAAGCCGGCCATCTGGTAGCCACGCCCAAGCCTGCCCATGTCCCGCCTTCAGATCGCCGCCAACACGCCCCTTTGAACTTTCGCCGGCGAGGCGAAGGGAAAGTGGTGAAGGTATCACAAATGTAGCTTTCCATTATACGCTTTTCGCCGCTTTTGCAAAATCGCCGGCCGTATCCTGATTTGTGGCGGGAAATAGCTGGCGATTACTTTCGATTATAAGCTGGTATGGGACCTGAAGTGCCCAGTTCAATGGATAGAATCAGGGACTAGCACACTGAACTGGGATGTAAGTTCAGCAACCAGAGTGGCCAAAAAATCTTCCTCCAGGAATGGAGTGACTTGGCAGCTCTGCAGTAATGGGCTGAGAACCAGGGTAGTTAGGCAAGTCATTTTCCACTTCCATTGCTTCTAGTACAAATCAGAGATGCCAAGGGTAGACTGCCCCAAAGAGTGAAATTTATGGGCATCTGAGGTATAAAGTTACAAAGTTAACATATGAAAAAGCTTTACAAATGGAAGAAATAAAATAATATATTTAGCTAGATTGTGAAAGGATATAGGTGGAATAGAGGCAATATTATGAGAGGTGGGATAAATTCTCCATGATGAAAATTCCCCTTCACTTAGTATGCTTACAGGTACATTTGTACCAGTGGACTTCTCCATTCCAGTTCAAATTTTCAAAAGGATGCTCTGTTTATATAAGACTGATCCACCAAAGACACAGAAATATACACCTATGAATGCACTTTGTGACACTTCACTCACATACACATGCAAACGCATTCACTCCCCTCCCTTCCAATTCAGGCACACATGCACATATACATAAACATGGTCACTTGTCAGACAGACACATACACATACTAACGGTACTGTGACACTTCTACTATTTATGTGCTCAGCCAAGCCAAGCCAAGCCAAGCCAAGCCAAACCAGCTCTTCACACCATCATGTAAAGTTCATTCATTTGCTGCCAGTTCTTTTTTTCTCAGCCTGTAATAGCCCCAACTCAACATTTTATCTCAATCTACATACAATTCTACTGCTTCTCAACCTTTTGCTCAGTGTGCTGGGACAGCTGAGAAAGCAAGTAGAATGTTAGGTATTATTAAGAAAGGGATGGAAAACAAAATTGATGATGTTATTTCGTAAGCTCTGGAATTCGTTGCCAGAGAATGTAGTAAAAGCAGTTAGCTTAGAAGGTTTAAAAATGGTTTGGATGGCTTCCTAAAGAAGAAGTCCATAGACCATTATTAAAATGGGGGAAATCCCCTGCCTATTTTTAGAATAAGCAGCATAAAAATGTATTTACTGTTTTGGGATCTTGCTAGGAACCTCTTCTATCCCATTTACTCCTTGTTCATTTGTCCTATCACACACCCACTTTGTTGATTCTGTTGCTATTGATTGTATTCTCTTGTTACTATGTAAGCCGCATTGAGCCTGTGATGAGCGGGAAAGCGCGGGGTACAAATGTAATAAATACTTGTGACCTGGATTGACCACTGTTGGAAACAGAATGCTGGGCTTGATAGACCTTTGGTCTGTCCCAGTACGGCAATTCTTATGTACTTTCTGCACTAGATTCGCAATAAAGTTTCCCTCTACTGCGAATCTTTGAGCATCACCCCCCTGGGTTGTCACCACTCTTTTGTTAGTCTTCATCATAAAGTATAGGTCTGATACCCGTCAAAAGAGAAGAATCATTTCATATGTTTTTTATTATATAAAACATGTTAAGAGTCAAAACCCTTGCATAACTCAGGTGACTCATGTAAATTACCTCCTCCTCTATACTCATTATCAGTGGTCATTCTCTATCCACAGACATTTGTGTTCAATCTGACCTACTGCACACCTGTGTCCCCATAACAGAGTAACATTTAGGTCTTCAAAAGATGCACATGACGCCGGATCTACAGTTTCAGACCTTGTCATACAGCATAGGGGAGAAGAGTAGAGGCAGATTTAAAGATGTAAACACGTAAAGGGCAATTCTTATTACGGGGTGCATAGTAGGAGCACATTCTAAAAAGAAAAGTAGGAATCCGCACCCAATTTTGGGTGTGAGGATTTACACCAACTGAAACCTGGTGTAAATCCTTGCGCCTACATAAGGTGTGGATCTGATGTATTCTATAATACTGCCTGCAAATTCTAGGAACACCCCTGACCAGTCTATGCCCCTCCCACTCCCTCTTTTTGGATCCACGCGTAAAAAGTTTATGCATTCATCTTTATAGAAAAGCGACTACAAAAGTACAGTACATGCATAAATTCAAATTGTCACCAATTAGTGCCAGTAATTGTTAGTGCCCAATTATTATTGGTAGTAATTGGCTAGTTATTCAGAAAAATTGTAAGAGAAATTTTGAATGCCATATAAAGGAGTTTGGGGATAATATACATTATTCTGTATGTCATGTGTGTAAGTTTGAGCCCCACCTAAGCTCCTCCCTTGAGTACGTCCCCTTGCAAACATATGCTACCTAAGGGGTCCTTTTACAAACATGTGCTAGCATTTTTGTTGATTGGCACGCACTAAACACTAGAGATGCCCATAGGAATATATGACGCTCAGCTTCATATACACCTTATTTGATTATACCTTTTTAATTTATATAACATTGGCTTGATATTTTGTGACCCCTTAATTAGATCATCAGATCCGCGCATCTACCTCTGGCATGGCTAGAATGAGCCAAGCATGTCTCGGAGGCAGTGACGTAATCCTCATCGATCTATTAATCATATTTTTCAATTTTTAAAATTTTTCATAACTTTATAGCTTTATAGCTTAAATATTCAGCTTATATATAGCTTGTACTTAGCTTTTTAATCTTTTGCTGTACTGCAAGTGGCGGAGACATAATAAAGCCGACATGGTTCCATGTTTTGCGACAAATGCTGTTTCAAGGTTGTCTCCTATAACTTCTTGGCGGATCTTCCAAAAAGATCCCAAAAAGGTCCCAAGCTATCAAGCCAATGTTATATAAATTAAAAAGGTATAATCAAATAAGGATGGGCATCTCTAGCATTTAGCGCACGCTAAAAACACTAGCACGTCTTTATAAAAGGATCCCTAAGTAAGTATTTACAGAATAGTGCTTAGGCAGAATTTTGGCATTTGAGTTCATATATGCACACATACATGTATAACTGTCATTATTCGATGTGTGTAATGGCACATATATGGTAGCACCTACTGTATGTCATAGAAATGCCTCCATACAATATACCTTGGAGGTAAGGAGTGAAATTGGAGATTATGAGACATTCACATATACCCCAAGAAGCCGAACTCTTTCAATACAAAAGAAACTCTGGAACAAAAGCTGATGGAATGAGTGAGAAAGGGGGGTAGGTTCATGAACAATCCAAGGAAATATTTCTTTACAGAAAGGATGGTGAACACATGGCATAGAGATGGTGGAGACAAATGCTATAATTTAAGAAAGCATGAAACAAGCACACACGAGTTTCTGCAAGAAATGTAGAGATTGTAAAACTGAGCATATGGTGTGAATGAACAGATTGGAGCGGCCTTATGATCTTTATTTGTCAATATGTTCTATTTATGTGGATGAGTGATGGTGTGGTAATAGAGAAGATAAGTGGCAAAGTAAGGGAATGGAAACATGGGTGAGAGAGAATAAATTAAGCAGAGGATTGGGTGAGAGATCTGAAAGAGTGATCAGAAAAAGGTGGCAATGAAGAAATGAATGATGAAAACAGGAAGACTGGGAAATGAAGGAGCAAGACATAGCTTTATGGCAGCAGTAAGTGATGGCACTAAGATAGAAATAATTTACAAGGGGATTGGAGTTTCAACATCAGAAGATTTGGAAATGGCTAGTGGCCTACTTGCAAAGATAAATACACAACAATTGTGCATACCTGTAAATGACCTGGAAAAAAATTAGAAGTAACATTGGTTTTAAAGTGCCACAGGAAATTAGGAAGCCAAATCTTCAGGCAATAGCCAAACTAGTAGAGATGAATTTAGAACAAACAGACATAAGTATTTTGCTGGCTTTAGATCAAGGGTAGATAATTACAAAAATTTTTGTGTGTATGAACAGAAGAATAGGGGTGCTAAGCATGAACTAGAGAATCATATTCAGCTGCTCTCTACCCAAGGTGGTAAGATACCAAAAAGGAAGATGAAAACAACTGCCTTGGATAAGGAGTGACATCTCAAAAGTTAGAATGATCTATGGCTGGGATATATCCTTTGCATGCGTGTGCATGAATATGTGAACAGACTTGACAAGACAATTGCTCTTTTACTGTAGCCATCTTCTATGCTGCAATAAATGATCCAGAATGGACAAGAGATTTTAAACTTGGCAGTGCTAGAATGATGCATCCTGATTGCTCATTATATAGGATTTTCCACAGCAATTCATATGTTCTGCTGTGATCTGAAGCACTTTAAAATGTTTTCATGCTCTACAGTTTCATCATACTGCTGTTATGATTCCAAAAAACTGTCTTTCCCCATATACCTTGCTTGATTTAAGCAATTTCACTTCTTCCCAATTACTGAATCTCCAGATGTCTGAAGGTAATGCTACTTGCTGATCGTGGTATAAAGCCCATGTGATATCTGAAGACTAAGAAAAGCTTTAGTTAATTCTTCTTTGCTTTTATTATAATAGTGCTGTTATTTGTCAGGGAACAAATCATTTGGTTATTTGGCTTAATCATTAAAATCAGTCAAACAATTGTTCTCTGCTGATCATTTTATCTTTTTTTTTTTTTTTTAACTGCCAAGAGTACAGAGGATTGTCAATTTTCTATTAACTAACTCTAATTGGTTATCTGAAAATTAAACCTTGCAAGCTGACTCAGATATTAAACCTACTGATATGGAAAACAGGGATGCTAGTTACATTTATATTAGACATCCTGAGTCCTGCTAATGCAGACAAGCATGCATGCTCATTTTCACTAAAATGAGCATGCACGTGATGTGAGGGGACGAGCAGGGCAGGCAATGTGGCAGAGATCCGGAGACCAGCGCTGGACAAACACTTCAGCTGGCGAGGGTTGGGGACCCCTACTATCCAAACCAGGGGCCCCAGAGACAATTGTTTTTTTTGGGGGGGGGGGCATGCCCCCTAGCCCCCCATAGCTACACCACTGGTATGCAGTGATAGAACTGTAAAATTGTTTGACGCTTTTTCCCCTCAATATGTCATCAATATACCAGTAGGGGTTTAATTTGATATGTATTTAAAAATGTCTCCTCTAGTTCTGCCATGAAAAGGTTTGCATATTGTGGTGCTATCCTGGTGCCCATAGCAGTGCCCATGATTTGTAGATAAATGTCATTATTAAAATGGAAATAGTTGTGTTAGAATTTATTTGACTAATTTTGTAATAGTTTCCGGAGTGTACTGGTGGTCCAGGTTAGATATTTTTACGAATTTATCACATGCAGCTATGCCATCTGTGTGGGAAATGCTGCTGCATAGAGATTCTTCATCTGTTGTGGTAGCTGCTTGATGTTTTCCAATTTGTTCAGAAAGTCTGTGGTGTCTTGTAAGAAGGGATCTTTTACTAAGGTGTGCTAGCGTTTTTAGCTTGTGCTAAAAATCAGCTTGCGCTAAGGGGGGATTCTATATATGATGCCTAAAAAGGTCACGCAGAAAACTATGCCTACTAAGCGTATTCTATAAGCGGTGTCTAGATTTAGGCACAGTATATAGAATACGCTTAGTTGATATATCAGTACCTCAAACTAGGCATATCCATTTACACCAACAAAAACATGGCATAAATCCCAGCACATAGATTTAGGCACAGAGGACCCTATTCTATAACTATGTGCGCAAAGAATGCACATGAAACACCCATAACCACACCCCTTTTTCTCTGCGCACGTTAGAATTTAAGCGCAGTGTGTTACAGAATATGCTTAGCGAGTTGTGCACATAAATTTTAATTTTTTTCCCAATTAGTGCTCATTATTGCTTTGTAAGTGCTGTTAGCAAACACTAATTAACTTGTTAAGCCAATTAAGTTACACGCATTGTTATAGAATCCACCTGGATTTTGGCGCAAATCTCTGAGCGAGCTATATAGAATCCGGGGGTAAACGATGAGACACCCATAGAAATATAATGCATGTTTCAAATGTTTAGCGCCAGCTGATTTTTAGTATGAGCTAAAAACGCTAGCACACCTTAGTAAAAGAGCCACTAAGAGTTTAAGAATCCCTTCTATAAGTCCAGATATTTCCTCTGTGAGTGTGCCAATGCCAGATACGATAGGTCTGACAGGGTTTTCAGATTTATGAATCTTAGGTAGCATTTGCCCACAGAAGGGTGATATGTCATTTTCAAAGCACTTAGCCTCCCAAAGTTCCATAGAAACCTATGGAACTTAGCCTCCCAAAGTGCTTTGAAAATATGCCTCTTAGTTTCTTTATCTGTGGTTGTACTTGCTTTGGAAGTGCTTTGATAACATTTTTCAACTGTTTTGTATAATCATACGTGGGTTCCTCAGTCAGTTTCCCATAGTATGTATTGACCAAGAGCTGTCTGTGTCCCTCTTGTATGCATTTTTTTGTATGTCCATAATCAATACAGAGCCTCCTTTGTCTGCAAGTTTGATGACAATATTTTGATTATTTTGTAGGCTTTTTACGGCAGCTCGTTCTAGAGAAGAAGAAGGGTTATCTTTGAAAGCTAATCAAAAAATGTATTGTTAGCCCAATAAGAAAGGTTATCATCCTACTTCCTTTTCTTTGTTTTGTTTTATTTCTATTACCTTAACAAGTGGACTAACATGGCTACCCTACCATTTTACCCATGATAGAAGATACAGCATAGAGCAGTATGATGAAGCAAATGAGCAAACTTACAGAAAAAGAAACAAAACTGAACATCCACTTTTACTTTCTATCTGCAAAAAGGAAAACGTCATTCCCTAAGAACTCAAATTCAAAAATCCTGACTATGCCGAAAAACTCTGCAAATGCACTAGTCAGAAACTGAGCAATGAACTTGTATATCAACTCTACAAAAAGAAGAAATGGTAAAAACCCAGAGAGAAGAAATCATGAAGACCATGCAGGAACTAAATCCCTACATTATAGGCCAATTGGACAGGAACTGCAAGAAATCCAAGCAAAAAATAAAATTATACACTGCTATTAAAAGGAAACAAAAAATTGGCTTCTCTCCTATAGAATCCCAAAAAGAACAGCATGTCATCTCACCTGCAACACCTGATGGAGCAGACCTAAACAACTTGGATACATTTTACAATCCATCTGAGACATATGAAAATCAGAATCCAAACAAACCAGGAGATCATGAAAGTGAACAGATCCCCTGCAGGCAAATTCCAACTGAGGACACTGATGGAACTGCAAATCAAGTGGGGATAATGAACCTCTCTAAGTACCAATTATTTCTGTACTTTCTAAAGGACTGTCATTTTGTCCTTCCAACAAACTCAATTAAATTCAATTATACTCAGATCTAGAAGAATTTTTTTGGAAACTTCAATTTGAAAGTACATTTCCACAACCGACTCCCAACAGACTGGAATACAATTTTAAACAAAATACATATATTTAACACCACATGATGAACAAAAGAATAAACTGGACAACTACATAGGAGGTTTCAGATATAGGGTGAAAGCACAATACTCCAGTGAACAAAAAAAATTTTTGTACAATCTCTCTCTACAATGAGTTCCCTGGAAAACCTACAACATAACCAAAATATTGTCATCAAACCTGCAGACGAAGGAGGTTCTTTAGTAATTAAGGACACACAAAAATACATACAGCTCTCAGTGAGTACATACTACCCTTTTTACATAAGAATATAAGAGTATTCATACTGGGTCAGACCAATGGTCCATCTAGCCCAGTATCCTGTTTTCCAAACAGTGGCCAAGCCAGGTCACAAGAACCTGGCAGAAACCCAAATCGTGGCAACACTCCATATTACAAATCCCAGGGCAAGCAGTTGCTTCCCATGTCTGCCTCAATAGCAGACCATAGACTTTTCCTCTAGGAATTTGTCCAAACTTTTTTTTAAACCCTAATATGCTAACCAATGTTAACACAACCTCCGGCTAAGAGTTCGATGAGTGAAAAAATATTTCCTCCTATTTGTTTTAAAAGTATTTCCATGTAATTTCCTCGAGTGTCCCCTAGTCTTTGTACTTTTGGAACGAGTAAAAAATCAATTTACTTCTACTCGTTCTACACCACTTGGGATTTTGTAGACCTCAATCATATCTCCCCTCATCCGTCTCTTTTCCAAGCTGAAGAGCCCTAACCTCCTTAGCCTTTCCTCATATGAGAGGAGTTCCATCCCCTTTATCATTTTGGTCGCTCTTCTTTGAACCTTTTCTAATTTGGCTATATATTTTTTGAGATACGGCAACCAGAACTGAACGCAATACTCAAGGTGCGGACACACCATGGAGTGATACAAAGGCATTATAGTGCTTTCGGTCTTATTGACCATCCCTTTCCTATTAATTCCTATCATCCTGTTTGCATCACCTTGCATTTGTCCACATTAAATTTCATCTGCCATTTGGATGCCCAGTCTTCCAATTTCATAAGGTCTTCCTGCAATATTTCGTAGTCCACACATGTTTTAACAACCTTGAATAGTTTTGTATCATCTGTAAATATGATCACCTCACTCGTCATTCCAATTTCCATATAATTTATAAATATGTTAAATAGTACCGGTCCCAGTACAGATCCCTGTGGCACTCCACTGTTCACCCTCCTGCACTGAGAGAAATGACCATTTAACCCTACCCTCTGTTTTCTGTCCAATAACCAATTCCTAATCCACACCAGAATGTTGCTTCCTATCCCAGGACTCTTTAATTTTCTCAGGAGTCTCTCATGAGGAACTTGATCAAAAGCTTACTGAAAATCTAGATACACGACATCAACCGGCTCACCTTTATCCACGTTTATTCACATCTTCAAAAAAAAAAAATGAAGGAAATTGGTGAGGCAAGACTTCCCTTGGCTGAACCCATGCTGTCTCTGTCCCATTAAACCATGTTTGTGTACATGTTCTGTATTTTTAATCTTTAAAATAGTTTCCACTATTTTGCCTGGCACCGATGTCAGGCTTACCGGTCTATAATTTCCTGGATCACCCCTAGAACCCCTAGCATCAAGGGTGGGACCCACTGAAGCTGAGCATAAGTACAAGGCTGTGAAAGATCCTGTACTGCCTTTTATTTTCACTTCTGCAGTGGCAGTGGCTGGAAGTGAAAAAAACGGGAAGTAAATGAAGGGACAATGATAAATGGGTAGAGTGAGAGAAGTGAGGAAGAGATACTAGATAGATAGGAGAGGGAATGATGGACAAGAGAGAAGGGGAAAGGCAGAGGGATTGTGAATGTTAAGTGGAAAAGACATGGGGTGGCTGGACATAAAAGGAGAGAAGAGGAGAGGACAGGAGGAGAGAGGGAAAATGCTGGACATTAATGGAGGGGGAGGGAAAGAAGGGAAGAGAGGGGCAATGTTGCACATGAATGGAAGGGAGGTGGTGTGGAAGAGAAGAGATGGAGCAACTAGATAGACTTGAGAAAGAGGCAGAAAAATAGAAGAAACCTGAATGTGAAACATCAGTGACAAAGATGGATGAAAATGAAGACGACAGATGGAGAAAAAAATAAATGACAAATTGACAGGAGGCCCTGGAAACAGAGTTAAAGGTCAGACAGAGGAAAGCAGAACCAGAGACTGGGACTAACAGAAGCAGAAAAATAAAATCACCAGACAAAAAAAGTAGAACAAATTATTTTATTTTCTATTTTGTGAATGGAATATGCTCTTGAACCTGGTTAATTTCCTTGCCAAAGTTGCAGGTTTAAACACATCTCCCTGGTAATTAGTCTTTTTTTGGAGTGGCAGCATTACTTATGTCCCCTTTGCTCCTTCACTGATTCTTTCCCCTTGTCCATCCCCCACCAGGTCCCCCAGATCTCACCCTCTTACTGGAGCACTGGACCAGTGGCTGCTAGACATCCAAAGAGGGGCTAAAGTCAATCTGGCATGGCCAGTCACTACTGCCAGGCTCCGCATGCTGATTGCAGTCCCAAGAATTTCCACAAAAGTGCCAATTGCATTCCCCTGAGCCTCCGTATCCTCCAGGCTCTGAGAGCCGATTGCCCTGTCAGGAGCATCTGCTAGGGCTCCAAGTGCTGATTGCACTCCCAGGAACCGTTTTGCCAGTGGGCCTTGTGCACCACCTGTGCCCTCAATGGCCTTTTCCCTGTGCCCCAAAGTAGAGAATGACATGGGGATAAAATTTGTTCCCATCCCCATAGGGTCTGTCTCCGTCCTCATCCCGTCCCTGCAGGTTCTGTCCCCTATCCCCGCCCTGTGGACTCTGTTTTCATCTGCAGAAGCCTCAAATACTTATGATTTTATATTTAAATCTTTTTATTACAGTATAAAAAGGAACAATATACTGTGCAACTTTTGTGTATAAATTACAAATAGAAAACAATAATAACAATGAGCAGCTATAATAAACCCTCCCACCACCACCCCACTCTACTCTTCCAATACCAACAATAGCTGACCCCAAGGAATCCTAATCCACCCTGTTAAAATGTCGAGGGATACAAAATACAACCTGTTCTGTATGCCCTAGAGGGGAGAAATAACCCCTGTGAAGCACTGTTATGATTTTTTAATCTGTGGATGAATAAGAAGTCATCAACAATCTCAGGATTCAGTCTAGCTCTCCTGTCATCCACAGTCCTTCGTGCAATAGAAGATGTCTTCTTAGTGCTGGTAGCAGGATATACAGGATCCCTCATGCAAATTTTGCTAGCTATGGCCAGCATGTTTGCTTGTTTTTCCAAAAAATAAAAATATTATCTGAATCAATCAAACATAAATAACAGTCCAGTTCATTAACAGGCTTCAAAATAGAAAGTGACATGGGGACAAAGTTTGTCCCTGTCCTCACGGGCTCTGTCCCCATGGGATCTGTCCCCGTCCCCATCCCTGCGTCATCCTCTACCCCAAAGGCCTTCTGCCTCACCCTGAGTGTGCTCCCAAGGGCCTCCCTGCCCTAAACCTGCTCTATTTTTGTTTTTTTTTTGGGAGAAGCCTCCAGGGTCTGTTCCCAGCCAGATTCACAGCTCAGCTTAGTTCTTTTGTGAGTCTAGCTCTCTCTGATTCCAGCTCATTAGAGCCTGTGACCTGCAGTTGCAGGTTTTCCCTAACAGAGGGGAATCTCCCCTCTTAGCAAAGAGACCAGAATTCCTGTATCACTGAGTGAATAATGGCTCTGAAACCCTGGGAGATTATGGCTAGATTACTCCAATTATATTCTGGTGAGGAGTTTCCCCTGATGCCATAACCAGCTTCAGTTACCTTTACTTAATGTGTGTGCATCATTAACCCCAACTTTATTTATCAACTTAAATGGATAATCTACCCCAAACTGTGTAAATGTTGATTGTCTGCCTTTTCTCCCAGTGAGCAATTTACATATCCAACCCACCTTGCTCTTCACCACCTCCTTTAGGTCAGTGATGTGTTACAATTTTCAAATGGTTACATTTCACTCACAGGCTACTGTCAAACAAAATATATAACATTACTGCAACAATTTTTGCTGAGTATATCCAGCATTAGTAACACAGTATACAGCTCTATTCTATGCTCTGCTTTGGTAACAGGGGGTGTGGTTATTATAAGGGTGTAGCTACAATGGGGGTAGAGCCTTGGATAGTTGCTCCCTAAGGTCAGCTCTGTATGAGTACCAACACCTTCTTTCCTAGAATAAAAACACTGCCTATATGTATTATAGGAGGAAGCTCTCTTTTGTATGATGCAAATACTGTGGTGAGCATTAGCAGTAAATTTGAGAGACTGAGATCATACTCAACACACCCTGGGCTTAAGAGTAAGGATTTTTTTTTTTTTTGGTGCTACTGTTATAATATACCCACAGCTAACCCATTTGGATACATTGATTCCCTCCCCCAAGAAAATATATCAGCAATAAGGTCTTACTTCGAAAGTCCTGGATTGTAAAATTTGGGTTTATGGAAGTGTCCAATGCCATTCTAAAGGAGAAATTCTGGCCAGCAGGTGACAAGTCTTTATCCACAGCACTGAAGACCTGTATTATCTGAAAGCAGAAATAAATAGTGTTTAAGCTCTGTTCAGTTTTCGTAAAATATTGTAATTATCTTGAGAAAGCTGGGCTTAAACATTTTTTCTAATCAAATGAAGACAAACAAGGTTTTATTGGGATGTGTGAAAATGATACAAAAAGTACTGATACATAATTCAACAAGTTTAAGAAGCTTTATTGCTAATGTACTTTAATGTTAACACAAGTGTTAATGTGCATTAGGTATGTGTTGATATGCATTATTAACATAGTAACATATAGTAACATAGTAGATAACGGCAGAAAAAGACCCGCACGGTCCATCCAGTCTGCCCAACAAGATAAACTCATATGTGCTACTTTTTGTGTATACCTCACCTTGATTTGTATCTGTCATTTTCAGGGCACAGACCGTAGAAGTCTGCCGAGCACTAGCCCCGCCTCCCAAGCACCAGCCCCGCCTCCCACCACCGGTTCTGCCGGTGAATTAGTACACATTATTGTGCAATAATGTGTACTAATTCACTTTAACAAATTAGTCCATGTTAATGTGTATTAATAGGCAATCAATCATGTTTACAAGTTGTTTTGTGGGATGCACAAAGCAGCTCATTAATATTAAAATAGGTTAGTGTACATTGCATAAAGTAATGAAATTTGTATTATCTCACTGGCTAATACTAAAACAAACTGCAGTTTAGGATGAACATGCTTGCTAAGATGTCTACTACCCTCTTCCCCAGATGTACACCTATAACTATCCAAACCTGATCTCCCCCTCCCCATCTCCCAAGTGAAAAAGAAGAACCATCCATGGCCTTCTACTCCCCCCAAATCCAAACGAAGATCAAGGCTCCTTCAATTAATGCTCCCAACCTAAGTCAAAATAAGGGCTTCTGCTGAGTCAGTGGTACTCTCCAACTCGATACTAATATTATTTGGGAGTGTTGATCTCTAACATTACTTGGACAACTGTGGATGGAAGGCTTAGGATTGCCACATTTACAATTATTTGTCAGGTGGTCTGAGATGGCTCCATCTCTTGCTTCAGTAATGAACAGTATGGAATTAATTTTCTTAATAGAAACATAGAGAATGATGTCAGTCTGCCCATCCATAAGAACATTTAGAGTAGCCATACTGGGTCAGACCAATGGTCCATCTAGCCCAGTATCCTGTTTTCCAAACAGTGGATAAGCCAGGTCACAAGTACCTGGTAGAAACCCAAATTGTGGCAACACTCCATACTACAAATCCCAGGGCAAGCAGTTGCTTCCCATGTCTGTCTCAATAGCAGAGTATGGACTTTTCCTCCAGGAATTTGTCCAAACCTTTTTTAAACCCAGATATACTAACCGCTGTTACCACATCCTCTGGCAAAAAGTTCCAGAGCTTAGTTATTCATTGAGTGAAAAAATAGTTCCACCTATTTGTTTTAAAAGTATTTCCATGTAACTTCCTTGAGTGTCCCCTAGTCTTTGTACTTTTGGAACGAGTAAAAAATTGATTTACTTGTACTCATTTTACACCACTCGGGATTTTGTAAACCTCAACCATATCTCCCCTCATCCGTCTCTTTTCCAACCTAAAGAGCCCTAACCTCTTTAGCCTTTCCTCATACGAGAGGAGCTCCATTCCCTTTATTATTTTGGTTGCTCTTCTTTGAACCTTTTCTAATTCCGCTACATCTTTTTTGAGATACAGCAACCAGAACTGAACATAATACTCAAGGTGCGGACACACCATGGAGCGATATAAAGGCATTATAGCATTTTCAGTCTTATTCATCATCCCTTTCCTAATAGTTCCAAGCATCCTGTTTGCTTTTTTGGCCACTGCCTCACACTGAGCAGAAGATTTCAGCATATTATCTATGACGACACCCAGATCTTTTTCTTGAGTGCTGACCCCCAAGGTGGAGTCCAAGCATCAGGTAACTATGATTTGGATTATTCTTTCCAATGTGCATCACCTTGCATTTGTCCACATTAAATTTCATCTGCCATTTGGATGCCCAGTCTTCCAATTTCCTAAGGTCTTCCTGCAATATTTCACAGTCCGCACGTGTTTCAACAACCTTGAATAGTTTTGTATCATCTGCAAATTTAATAACCTCATTTTTTCTGATTTCCATATCATTTATAAATATGTTAAATAGTACCGGTCCCGGTAGAGATCCCTGTGGCACTCCACTGTTCACCCTCCACCATTGAGAGAAATGACCATTTAACGCTACCCTCTGTTTTCTGTCCAATAACCAATTCCTAACCCACACCAGAACCTTGCCTCCTATCTCATGACTCTTTAGTTTTCTCAGGAGTCTCCCATGAGGAACTTTATCAAAAGCTTTCTACATATATAGTAACATAGTAGATGACGGCAGAAAAAGACCTGCACGGTCCATCCAGTCTGCCCAAGAAGATAAATTCATATGTGCTACTTTTTTATTTGTACTGTCCTCTTCAGTGCACAGACCGTATAAGTCTGGCCAGCCCTACCCCCGCCTCCCAACCACCAACCCCGGCTCCCAACCACCAGCTCTGGCACAGACCGTATAAGTCTGCCCAACACTATCCCTGCCTCCCACCACCGGCTCTGGCACAGACCGTATAAGTCTGCCCAGCACTATCCCCGCCGCCCAACCACCAGCCTCGGCACAGACCGTATAAGTCTGCCCAGCACTAGCCCCGCCTCCCAACCACCAGCTCTGCCACCCATTCTAGGCTAAGCTCCTGAGGATCCCTTCCTTCTGCACAGGATTCCTTTATGTTTATCCCATGCATGTTTGAATTCCGTTACCGTTTTCATCTCCACCACCTCCCGCGGGAGGGCATTCCAAGCATCCACCACCCTCTCCGTGAAAAAATACTTCCTGACATTCTTCTTGAGTCTGCCCCCCTTCAATCTCATTTCATGCCCTCTCGTTCTACCGCTTTCCCATCTCCGGAAAAGGTTTGTTTGTGGATTAATACCTTTCAAATATTTGAACATCTGTATCATATCACCCCTGTTCCTCTTTTCCTCCAGGGTATACATGTTCAGGTCCGCAAGTCTCTCCTCATATGTCTTGTAACGCAAATCCCATACCATCCTCGTAGCTTTTCTTTGCACCGCTTCAATTCTTTTTACATCCTTAGCAAGATACGGCCTCCAAAACTGAACACAATACTCCAGGTGGGGCCTCACCAACGACTTGTACAGGGGCATCAACACCTCTTTTCTTCTGCTGGTCACACCTCTCTCTATACAGCCTAGTAACCTTCTAGCTACGGCCACCGCCTTGTCACACAGTTTCATCGCCTTCAGATCCTCAGATACTATCACCCCAAGATCCCTCTCCCCATCCGTACCTAGCAGACTCTCACTGCCTAACACATATGCCTCTCTTGGATTTCTACTCCCTAAGTGCATCACTTTGCATTTCTTCACATTGAATTTTAATTGTCAAACCTTAGACCATTCTTCTAGCTTTTTCAGATCCTTTTTCATGTTTTCCACTCCCTCCGGGGTGTCCACTGTGTTACAAATCTTAGTATCATCCGTAAATAGGCAAACTTTACCTTCTAACCCTTCGGCAATGTCACTCACAAATATATTAAACAGAATCGGCACCAGCACCAATCCCTGAGGCACTCCACTACTCACCTTTCCCTCCTCCGAGCGAACTCCATTCACCACCACCCTCTGGCGCCTGTCCGTCAACCAGTTCCTAATCCAGTTCACCACTTTGGGTCCTATCTTCAGCCCATCCAGTTTATTTAAGAGCCTCCTGTGGGGAACCGTTTCAAAAGCCTTGCTGAAATCTAAGTAGATTACGTCTATAGCACGTCCACGGTTCAATTCTCCGGTTACCCAATCAAAGAATTCAATGAGATTCGTTTGGCACGATTTCCCTTTGGTAAAACCATGTTGTCTCGGATCTTGCAACTCATTTTCTTCCAGGAAATTCACTATCCTTTCCTTCAGCTTCGCTTCCATTACTTTTCCAAAAATCGAAGTGAGGCTTACCGGCCTGTAGTTTCCAGCTTCTTCCCTATCACCACTTTTGTGAAGAGGGACCACCTCCGCCGTTCTCCAATCCCTGAAAATCTACATACACTACATCAACCGGCTCACCCATATCAACATGTTTATTCATGCCTTCAAAGAAATGAAGCAAATTGGTGAAGCAAGACTGAACCCATGCTGACTCTTTCCCATTAAACCATGTTTGTCTACATCTTCTGTAATTTCATTCTTTATAATAGTTTCCAGTATGTCCTCCTCCCCTAATAGATCCCACGACTTCTTGAATTCAGATACAGTCCTCATCTTCACCACCTCCACTGGGAGGTCGTTCCACGCATCCACCGCCCTTTCCATAAAGAAGTATTTCCTTGGATTACTTTTGAGTGTATTTCCCTTCAACTTATGCCCTCTCATTCCAATGCTTCCTTTCAGTTGAAAGAGACCTGCCTCCTGTGCATTTATACCACAAAGATATTTGAATGTCTCAATCATAGCTCCTCTCTCTCGTCTTTCAAAGTGTACATATTGCTTTATGATGAAGACCACTAACCATTTTAGTAGCTACCTTCTGGACTGACTCCTATTCTGGTTATCATCTTTTTGAAGGCGCGGCCTCCAGAAATGAACACAGTACTCTAAATGGGGCTTTACTAGAGACTTATATAGAGGCACTATCACTTCCATTTTCCTGCAGGCTATTCCTCTTCCTATGCACTCAAGCATCTTCTGTGTAATTTTTGGTAAGCTGGACCAACTATTGTCAGAAACAGGTTATTGGGGTCAATGTAATATTAGTCTGACCTAACATGGCATGCCTTTTATTCTTGTTCTTATGGAAAAAAGGGAGGCACTGGGGGATTTGGGGGGGGGGGAGAGAGTGATTGTAAAAATGTTTAACATGCTTACACCTAAGTGGTTTGCAGCTAAAACACACATATTTTAAAATACACATCTCTGTGTGTGTGTACAGGGGGAGGGGGGGTACACTGGCGTAGCTCTGCCCAGCTTCACATCCCTTGGTCAGGGCCAGCTTAACCATTAGGCAGACTAGGCAGTCACCTAGGGTAGCAACATCTGAGGGGCAGCAAGGCAAACTAATAGGTTCTTATAGCTAAATAAATTCAAAGAACCATCAACATATATGTAAGTGGTGTAGTGAAAGGTGTCCCCAAGATCACTCCCTTACTGGTGGTGCAGTTAATCCTCCTTATAGCAGGTGGCACTAAATGGCCATCTCAGAGGCTGAGTCAGGGGGCACGGCTCAGGCTGGGATGGAGTTAAATGCCCTGAGTTGGTGAAGAGTGAGAGGGGCCTCAAGGACAGAGATCTCCTGCAGAGGTCCTGAGGGAAGGATTCCTCACAAAGTGATCTGGCTTAGGCTGTAGTACCTGGTAGAGTTCCAGGGAAGAAAGGCGGCCCTAACTCAGGCCTTGTATACTGAGAAGTCTGAAGCTTATGCTTGAAGTAATTCCGGGGTTGAGTGTTCATGTGAGAGAAGACTGCCAATGTAGGTTCAGAATCCCTTGGTTGATAAATTATGGTTGTGAATAATGAAGACATTATATGTGGAAAAAAGCAGCCGTGCTTGAAAGACTTCCATGAGGAGTATTGAAACTGTGAGAAAACAGGCTTGTTTATTTCCCTTGTACATAGTAATAAAGTCTTCCTTTTAGACCTTACACTGCCCACTGATAAGTTTTGGGAGGGTTCCATGCCTCCTTCCCAAGTCACACTATCACAGGGGCAGCGGAGCGGAGGGAGCAGGCTGAGCTCCGATCCCGCATCTGCCTCCCTCTCTCTCACGGCAGCGCTTCCCAAATGCTGCCCACCACTGCCACGATCGCAGGATTTACCTCCCTCCATCTCAGCACTCAGCAGCAGCGGTAGCGAATCATACACGCTGCCTCCTTCTAACCCGGAAGCGGCAGAGGAGACGCTTCCAGGTTAGAAGGAGGCAGCGTGTATGATTCGCTACCGCTGCTGCTGAGACGGAGGGAGGTAGATCCTGCAATCGTAGCGGCGGTGGGCAGCGTTTGGGAAGTGCTGCCGTGAGAGTGAGGGAGGCAGATGCGGGAACGCAGCTCAGCCTGCACTGTAAATATTTTTGGGGGGGAGAAGAGGGCTCCGGGCGGGCAGGTGGAATCGCAGGACATGGATGGGAGCGGGAGGGGCGAGAGGAGAATCGCTGATGGCTGGAGGGAGGGGACAGGGGAGAAAAGAGAATTGCTGGGTATGGTATAGATGGCTAGAGGGGGGCAGGGGCAAGAACGGGTATGGCAGGATAGGGGCAGGGCAGAGAGGAGAATTGCTGGGTATGGAGGGGACAAGGGGAGAGAGAAGAGAATTGCTGGGTATGGATGGATAGAGTGGGGCAGGGGACAGAAAAGAATTGCTAGGTATGGATGGCTGGAGGGGAGAGGAGAGTTGCTGGACATGCGTGGATGAAGGGGAGGAAAGAGGAGATAGGAAGGTTGCTGGACATGGGTGTATGAAGGGGAGGGCAGGGGAGAGGAGGGTTGCTGGACATGGATGGAAGAGAGGGAAGGGAGAGAGAAGAAGTGCTGGACATGGATGGAGGGGATGGAAGAGTGAGGAAGGAGATGAGATGAGGGAAAAGGAAGAGAGGAGAAAAACTGCACATGGATGAAGAAAATAGGCAGAAGCTGGATCCACTGGACAGTCAAGTCTGCGGAGGACCCAGCTTTTACTTATGGATATAGAGCAAGAAATGAAGAAGAAAGGAGGAAAGTAAAGAAATAAATGGAAAGGAAGCCCTGGAAACGGAGTTAAGAGGACAGATAGCAGCAGAATCGGATACTGGGCCAGCATGATCAGAAAAACAGTCACCAGACAACAAAGGTAGAAAAAAATAATTTTATTTTCATTATAGTGTTTGGAATATGTCCACTTTGAGAATCAGGTGCTCAACATTAAAAGTTTATATTTATTTACTTATTTATGGCATTTTATCCCACATTAAACATGAAGTAAATTGGAACCTGGGATCATTTAATTTTTTTTTTCCTGGAGCAAGTAATGCATTGCCCCCCCCCCCCCCAGGCTCCCTCCCCGGTTATAGCCAGCTCTGCAATTTTGAGGGGAGGTGGACGGGGGGGGGGGGGGGGGGGGGTGCAGAGGTGGACCGGGGAGAGAGCCTGTTGTTAAACATTTACCAGCACACCACTGTCTAGTGCCCATCCATCCAATCTGTTGGCCCACCCAAAAATTGACTTCTGGCTACGCCACTGCACAACATATATATATATGTAAGTGTGTTTATAAACACAGTAAGGAAGTTTAATATTTACAGGTTTGAGGTTCAATAGTGCATTTTTATAAGATTGTTCTGTGAGAGCTGAAGTTGGGCAATCATGACTTTCATTTCATTATCAAAATATCATGGAGCTGATCTCCTCTGGTTTGGCCCCAGTTAGTACAAGCCTTATGAGTAGGGGTGCATTCAGCTGTCCCTTGGTAGCACTTCCCTATTTTCTTCAAGGATTTACTTTTACTAAAGTAATTCATGTAAGGAGGGGCCACTACATGATCTGTGAATATTCTCTTGCTCATGGGCCTTATGCTATTATTTTCCATTTTTGCTGATGGCTAAGGCAGGAAAAGGAAGGGGGAGAGGACCATGGCACCATCTGGATTCCTGCTGACATACTGCAAGATCTGGATCAGCACCATATATGGAAGCTTAAGCAAAGATGTAGGTACTTAAGTAAGTAAGTAAATAAATAAATAAATAAATAAACAACTTTGGGGCTTGATGGTAGTTGCATTGTCAGCAGGTTACCTTTTTTTCCCAGATATGATCCTTATTTGTTTTGTGTTATATAACTTTGTTCTTGTTATAGGCATTGTGCATTTTGTTTTATGTTTTAATTTTATGTAAGTTTTACATTGTACCCTGCCTTGAACATGTCCCCTGTTACAAACTGTTAAAAATTAAATAAAAACGTATGAGTTGTGATCACCCTAAAATAGTTTAGTGCACTGGGGGATAGGTAGGTGTATATCAAGTTTCTCTCTTCCATTCTCTCATTACCCTTCCACTAATTTACACTCATTCACATAGCCTTTCTCTCCCCATTTTCCCCTCTAAAATTATCCCAAAATAATTCTTCCTTGGCCAAGCACTTTTCTTTTTTATCCCCTGACCCCAGCACTCTCCTTTGTCCTGGTGAGACTAAGGGCCAGATACACAAAGCTTACTGTGCTGGGAACATTTGCTTTAGACTGGCTGTAGTCAGTCTAAGCAAACATTATTTAACTAGTAATACACAAAGGGGTTTTATGTGGCTCCAACATGTGCCGTTAGTAGCCAATGAGAACCCCAAAATGTATTACAATCGGCTCATTAGTATTCTAACGAGCATTCTGGGCGATGCACAGCTCCAGAGTGCCTAGCTTTACCGAGCAAATTTTACAGCTGCTCTGGAGCTGTTGGAGAGGAGGGAAGCACAAACAAGCAGCTGCAAAGACTGCCTGCTTGTGCTCCCTACCTCTCCTTTCCCGGTTCCCCCTCCCAACACAATTTTCTGGTGGACCTGGGCACCCCTACCCCCACGGCATCACCCAACACTCCGATACAATTCCTTGGTGGTACAGACATGGACCCAGGCCACCCCCCTCCACAATTTCCTGGTGGTCCAGTGGACCCAGGCTGCCCTCTGCACCCCCCACACCCCAAACAGAGATTTACCCTGGTGATCTAATGACCCCCTGCCCTGACCATACCTTTAAAAAGTTGGAGGCAGGAGGGCAGGAGCAACACCTCCTCCCACCTGCCTTGGGCACTGCCTCTTCCAAAATGGTGATGCCAAGCCCCTGCACAGTGCATTCTAATGCACCCCCTCCCCCCATAACAGCTTAGGTTACAGTGAACGTTTCTGTAATGAAAATGGCAGACATAAATGTTTATATTCAGGCACATGAACATCTATGTTACTACTTCACAACAGATGTTTATGTGCCTGTTTTTCCCTGTCCACATCTGGACTTCTTTTGTTTGTTTCTGAAATGGACATTCCTATTGCATATAGCCAGCATACAAATCTTCATATCATCATCAGCAAATCCTATTGTAAAATACTAGCAGAACCTGAGACATACCAACCCGTACTTCTCAATTTGATTTGTACATCCTTTCTAAAATGCCATTCTTAACTACTTGTCTTTACAAATCCAGGTTTGAGATGAATTATAAACAGGTACAGAAGCTATTTCTTTGCCTAAGTGATCTTACAATCTAGATTGAACCTGAGCAATTGAGGGTGAAGTGATCAGAAAAAAGGTATTGCCTTTGAAAGCTAATCAAAAATGTATTGTTAATCCAATAAAAAAGATATTGTCTTATTTTCTTTTCTATGTTATGTTTTGTTTTATTTCTATTTATTACCAAAAACAGCATGAACATTGCATTTGACAAAGAAATTCAGAAATAAACTTCCTAAGAAAAACAGTACGAGAAAAACTTAAAAAGAAAACCATGAGGCTATTTAATTATTAAATGCAATAAAAGAAAAAGCTACTTTGTATTCAAGGAATTGCCCCCCACCAAACTCAAAAATACTCCAATGCTCAAATACATCCAATATCTCCTGTCACCTCATCTTTTCTTTTTAAATCAAGAAATTAGTACAGCTCAGAGTGTTAAAAAAAGTGTGTCTGTTATCACATAATCAAGGCAAACATTTAAGAACATATACTTTTCTTTTAGAAAATTATCCAAACCTTTTTTAAACCCTGCTAAGCTAGCTGATTTTACCACATTCTCTGGCAATGAATTCCAGAGTTTAATTACATGCAACCGGGACTGGTATTGAGGATTTAAATCCGTGGCTTTCTTTGTGCTGTGGAGAGGAAGGGAAAGATTGTGGACTGGAGGAGTGACAGGGGGGGCCAGTTTTGCTGGCCAGACTGTCTGCACTATTGTCTCCTGGTCCCACTGACATCATCTAGGCATGACAGGTATTGAGGATTTAAACTTGAAGCTTTCTGTGGCACAGCCGTAGGGTGTGGCCAAAGAGGCAACCCAGGTCCCTAGTGAGCCCCGGAAGTATGGTGACTGCCCAGGAGCATTCCTTCTATGAAGGTAGTTTTACCTTTTTTACTATGGGGAAGGGAAAGCCAAGGTTAAGCACCTGGAAGAGGATCTTCTACTCCAGGTCCTATATAAAAACACTAGTAAAAAAGCCCCGTTTCTGATGCAAATGAAACGGGGGGCTAGCAAAGTTTTCTTCAGAATGTGCATGTGGGAGTGTCCCTGCCCTCTGCCCTCTCTCCCTCCCCCTCCCCCTTCCGAGTCCAGTCCTTCAGTGTTAAGTTTCCTGCTGTGCTGTGTTTGTGTTACAGAGAGAGTGAGGGCATCTCTCTCCCCTCCCCCCTGAGTCCTTCACTGTTTCCTGGGATTTCGTGCTGTGCTGTTTTCCTTCACTCATGGGGAAACCGGATATCTCTGGCGCTTCACACTTCCGGCTGGAGGCTTCATAGAACGTTGGGGTTGCCTTCCCTACACCCCTTCCCGTGCACTCCGCTCCATGGATAAATCCTTCTTATCTGTTCCCTTCTCCACTACTGCCAACTCCAGACTTCGCGCCTTCTGTCTCGCTGCACCCTACGCCTGGAATAAACTTCCTGAGCCCCTACCTCTTGCCCCATCCTTGGCCACCTTTAAATCTAGACTGAAAGCCCACCTCTTTAACATTGCTTTTGACTCGTAACCACTCGCCTCCACCTACCCTCCTCTCTTCCTTCCCGTTCACATTAATTGATTAGATTTGCTTACTTTATTTATTTTTTGTCTATTAGATTGTAAGCTCTTTTGAGCAGGGACTGTCTTTCTTCTATGTTTGTGCAGCGCTGCGTATGCCTTGTAGCGCTATAGAAATGCTAAATAGTAGTAGTAGTAGTAGTAATATATATAGATTTGGTGCCTCTGCAAAAGGGATCCTTTTATTCTCCTCTGACCAGCGTAGACTCAGATGCTTCTCATCTGACTCAGTATAAACTCAGTTCATGGGAAAGGCAATCCCTGCAGCCACCCATTTCTTACCATTTTTCACCTATCAGGGGTTTGGCACAAGAAGGTTTTTTCCCAGGTGGTATAGATGAAGCATGGGAACAGTCTGAGCCATGGTCTTTTTGACCTGTGGAATTTCCTAAAGAAACTTCAGCAAAGGATGCCAAGGCTTCACAAGTTACTTTGTTAGAGGTATGGAAAGTGGTTAAAAGGACTGAATCCATGATAAGAGGTCCAGTAAAACTTCAAAGTTTGATGACTTGGACTCTAAAGTGTTGCAATTAAATGGTTCGCGTAGAAAAACTGATTCTCAAGTTGGAATTCTACAATAGGGGCATCTAGACTTACGGATAGCCTATATTTATGTAAGCAATTAAAGAGATTAGAGCTGCCAATCTGAGACACCTGAATTTTCCTCTATTTCCACTGTTACCTGCAGAGATTCTGCTTAGAAAATATTTCAAGTAAGTCTTATTGTTGCCTAATGTTGATACTATGATTCTTGTAAAATGTTATTACCTACCTAGGAAAGTTCTGAAGCAAGCTCAGGATGAATTGGCACCTGATATATTGTCTTCGAAAGATAATATTATGGAGAATTTAACAGATTATTAAAAGTTTTCTCAGGATATCTCAGAGAGGGCCACTCTCCTGATTTCTTTGACTTTAGAACTGGATAAGGCTTTACTTATGAAGAATTCTTTCAGAAAGAAAGATTTTCTTTATCGTGGGGGGAAAATACAGATATTTCCAGATGTTTCCGGGACCACTCAGTATGGCATAAGGCAACTTCTTCAGTTAAAAGCTAGGACTTTTGCTACTCTTTTCTTGAAATTTCTTTCCAAGTGTTTAGTCAATTTAACTGGTGTGAATTATATCTTCATTGAACCATATCTGTTGCAAAGACTGTTATTAGACAGGGAAGCTAAGTGATAATATCATGACCAGTTTATTTTTGTCATTCCCATAGGTAAATCTCCAGATAGGTAGGGATGTATTTGTTATTGCTCTCTTTTCTTGAGTTTGTTTTCTGATGTAATGGTTCCCCTCTTTCTCCCATGATGTGAGCTATTGGTTATTTAAAATAGTGCTTTGTATGTACTTTGATACATTTTGAAATAATAAAAAAAATTACTACTTAGTAGCTTCACTGAGTGCCACTTAATCCTAGTATTTTTGGAAAGGGTAATCGAGCGATTCATGTCTACTTAGTCCACTCCACTCAGTATTTTATAGACCTCTGTCATATGTCCCCTCAGCTGTCTCTTTTCCAAGATGAAGAGACCTAGCCACTTTAGCCTTTCCTTATAGAGAAGTCATCCCATCCCCTTTATCATTTTTGTCGTCCTTCTCTGTACCTTTTCTAATTCCCT
Organism: Microcaecilia unicolor; assembly: GCF_901765095.1. Classification (NCBI taxonomy): domain Eukaryota; kingdom Metazoa; phylum Chordata; class Amphibia; order Gymnophiona; family Siphonopidae; genus Microcaecilia; species Microcaecilia unicolor. The sequence continues at coordinate 295,001,158 of NC_044031.1, forward strand.
TATATCTTTTTTGAGATGTGGTGACCAGAATTGCACACAGTATTCAAGGTACGGTCAACACCATGGAGTGATACAAAGGCAATATAACATTCTCATTTTTGTTTTCCATTCCTTTCCTAATAATCTACTATAATAAAACTCACCCTCAACGTTCTGAAGACAACATTCTGAAGTCAGTCAGTCACTCACTGAAGGGTTCATGGATTCATGGTGGTGAAGCCACAACACTGACCATGTCTCTCTGCCCCGCCCTCGCATGACGGACCAATCAGAAAAAACACCCTCAACATTCTGAAACACAAAGGACCATCACAACACCGTTCCCAGGCAACACTAAGCAACATAAGACGGACCAATCAGAGGAAACTACGTGGCAATAAGAGAGGAGCATTCCCCAGCAGAATGGCTCATTATCTGTGCAGCACGGAGAGCACAGAACCACCGCTGGAACGAGAGAAGAATATTCCTGCTGTGGGTATGTGCAAAAATAGACCGGGGGGTGGGGGGGAGAAATTTTTAAATGCCTAATGCCAGAACTGAAGAGTGCCAGAGGGCCTATAGCACAGACTATATTTGGGATCGCTTGACATGGAGTCAGAGGAGCCGGAAAACAACGTGCCCGTCACCATCTGGGACGTGGGCGAACAGGACAAGCTGCGGCCCAGCTGGAAGGATTACCCGCGACCCAGCCAGCAGCAAACAGCGACCAAGGAAGGGGGAGGAGTACTCCTTCCCTGCCTAGGAATCGCTGGAGACTGGCTGCCAAACTAACAAAACAACCGCACACCGACACACCACCTCCATCATTCGAAAGGCATCCACTCTTTCTTCAACAGAAATGCAAACTAATAATACAAAACAAACAAAGAATACATGGTTTCTCAGGCGGCTGCAGGTAACTCCCCACCCCCTTCCTCTTCCCCTTTTGCCAAAGCAGCCAAGGACGTGCCCAACCATCCCCAGCCTCAGGCAAGCTGAGTCCCACCTCGGGGATTCCCCAAGCACCCGGAAAAAGACGGCGCAGATTCCTGCAGCACATAAATGTTCCAGCATTCCCCTGCAGCCGGCCTGAAATGGACCAAACATACCGGATCACCCCCCGACGGCCCGAGACCGTACTCTTCTCCCTTCCGCCAACTTAAAACAACCATCCCCGTCCTCAGGCAAGCCGTAACCCACCTCCAGGATGCCCAGAACCCCAGCCCAATGGAAAAAGATGGCGCTGCTTCCAACAGCACATTTCTCTTCCAGCATTCCCCTACAGCAGCCCTGAAACGGCCAAAAAATACCGACAAAGAACGTGCTCCTCTACCTTCCGCCCATCTAAAACAACACTGCTGCCTCAGCACAACACAAAAAAAAAAACATGGAAAAAAAAACAACACTCAACAAAGGCTGACCCCCCTACAACCACATTTACATTTCACCAACAGAAAGACCCCCCTCCACAAACCTCCTTGATAGACAAAACCACACACACACACACAATACAACAGAAACACACCCTCAAAGCCACACACCAATCCAACCCACTTTGCCAGGACAGCACAGCACATTCCCCAACCCCCAAGCAAAAAACAAAACAAAACAAAAAAATACACACATCAACAACCTGCACACACACCGCACCCTCACACACTCACACACACACACACACACACAAAATAACTCTGTGACACATACACACACACACACACACACACACACACACACACAAACCACATGCTAGCGCCCGTTTCATTGGTTTCGGAAATGGGCCTTTTTTACTAGTTTCCTAATAAGAAGCAAACATTCTATTTGCTTCTTAGATGCCATTGCACACTGAGCAGACGGTTTCAACGTACCATCAACAATGACTCCTAGATCCTTTTACTGGGTGCTGGCTCCTAATGTTGAACCTTGCATCATGTAGCTATAGTTTGGGCTCTTCTTTCCACATGCATCACTTTGCACTTGCTCACATTAAACGTTATCAGCCATTTGGACACCCAGTCTCCCAATCTTTTCACAATCTTCTTGCGATTTAACACTTTGAATAACTTTGTGTCATCAGCATAAATATAGAAACCCAGTAGCCAGCTGAAAATAGACTTAGGGACCACGTTCTTTTTCCTTTTCCTATCATTCTTAACATCTTCCCCCTTTTACAGTCCCCCATATCTAAGTCCTTAGTCAACAGGGAGAAGAAATCCAAGTATTTGCCTTGGAGGATCTTATCTACTTTCCTGAGACACCTGACAATCCATAGGGATACTAGAGCAAAGTGTATGTCCCCGACTCGAATCCTGAGCATCAGCATCACTCTTAGTAAGGTCCAAGGCAGTTTGAGACCTCTCCCGCTATCACTAATTCCACTCTGAACATCATCAGCCCTATCAGACTCAGAAGATATAAAGGAGTCAGAGGAATCCAAAGAATCAAATTCCAATACTCTAAGCGGACCTAAACTTCTATGACTTTTCAGACTTGTTTTTTCTAATCCAAGTGCTTCACCATCTTATGAAGGTTCTTAAGGAACTTCTTGGCCCTGCACCTTTTCTGCCACTGTTTATCCCTGCCCAATAAACCTTGCCCTCCACTCCTTACTTTCTTATCTCAACTCTTTTTAGTACCTTCCAACTCAGATTCACCCATCCAAAGGTCACACTTATCTGGGTCCAAAACATCAGGTGCCACCACAATCTGTGCAGGAGCCAGAGATGCAGACTTCCCACCACTGCTACCAGACCCTGCACTGCTCTGACCCCTATGTCGCCCTGTTGGAACCCCACTCTCATTGGAACTAATTCTCCTCTTTTTTTCTGCTCCTATCCAGAACCACACTCCCACCCACACTGGTCCCTCAACGGTATCAACAAAATACACTGTTGTCTGTCTCTTCCCTGTTTTCCCACCCCAACTGTTTTCATGAGGAGACATGACTCCTGTTAATTGAACCCAGCAACATTGTCCCACTAAACCAAACATCCAGAAAAAACCTTCACACCCCCTGGCTGCCCACCCACTAGCTCAAATCAATCCCTTTTTTACATGGAGGTACTCAAAGCCATGGGAAAATACAGGCTTTAGGACTTGAGGAGCAACCGAACCCGAGAACTCCCCGCAGCATGAAAGCTGCACAGCTGCAACAAACTCAGAGGTGAACAGATGTTCCTACACCACCGAAGGTAGCAGTGCTCTAGCCCAACTCCTGCTAAGCCAATAAAAGCCAGCAAAAAGAACAAAAAAAAAAAAGATGAGCTCAGGCTCATTAAAAGTGCACCACAACCCCCCTGACCAACACTAACAGCCTCAGACCTAACAAGGTAAGCTCCTACTGCTGAACCTTCAAAGGCAAACCAAACACAAAACCAGACAAAAATCGGCCATCTGCCCGGGCCCCTACAAAATATTAAGCCCACCAAAATTTCCTGAGTTATTTCTCCATCTTTCTGATTTCTGATTGGTGCCTCACTGATTAAATGAACCAGTCAGAGCCCACTCACTCCTTATCGCCTAAACTCCCACTCTCTTCCCTCCATGCTATTTTCTTATCCATTTAACCCTTACCACAACAGTGTCAGGTTGGCTCAGCCAAATTATGACACATTCTTACTTATCCAGGGAATGTATCTACTCAACTATATCTATATTACATTCCCAGACACCCTTTCATCAGCCACACTCCCCCACTCCTCAACACACACACACAAACACACTCCAACACATGCACCCAGACATTTCACCCACAGCTCCCCCCCCCCCAAGCAAACACATCCAACCAACTCCAGATACAACCACGAGTTCTAGCTCTAGGCACACATATGCTCCGCCCCCCCAAGCACACACACACACCCTTTGCCTCTCCACCACCCCAGACATACTTAAACACCCTGCCCTCATATACACCATATCCTTAATCATATACTACTACTACTACTTAACATTTCTACCAACCACCATGCTCTGAATCCATGAAAGCTTTCCTATGCTACTGCTTGTGTGGCAGTGGTCAAATGCAGGATGAATGAAAATCAAGCACTAGTACATTATTGTTGGTAGAGATTCCATTCCCATAACTAGGAAGCAAATAACAAAAGAGAAGCAAACAAACCTCTGTATGTGCTCCCATATCTAGATATTTCAAAATCGAGGATTGTATCTAACGTCGCTTCCACATCAATAATACATTTTTTTTCTTACATTTGTACCCTGCGCTTTCCCACTCATAGCAGGTTCAATGCGGCTTACATATTATATACAGGTACTTATTTGTACCTGGGGCAATGGAGGGTTAAGTGACTTGACCAGAGTCACAAGGAGCTGCCTGTGCCTGCAGTGGGAATTGAACCCAGTTCTCCAAGACCAAAGTCCACCACTCTAACCACTAGGCCACTCCTCCACTCCAATATGTAAGAAGAAACTTTATTCCACAGAAATACTTATAAATGAATAAATGCTGGTGCTCAGAATATTGTCGTGTTCTCAGCTGAACATTTTGCACTGATTGAAGTCTGAAGAGGAACAGGAAGATTAAGAACTTTTGAGCATGAGGAGCACTATGTTGCCTGTTAAGAGTACAGAGAAGTGACAGACTGTGGTACTATTTAGTGCCGTTTACTTGAAGGCTATTTTGTCTGTATGGAATCAGAGCCATCTCTTTTATGGGTCACTTTGACTTCATGACTCGTATGGATTTTATTTTTTTCACTGGGACATTTGACACTTAAACATTCACAAGGTTGCTGTAGTCATTATATTTAAGTTGCTGGCTGCAAGAACATCTATCTGGAACTCAAACAAAAGAAGTACCATTTTTCTGATTTTTACTGAATGGTGAACAGTGTTTGAGTTAAAATTGATCATTGATTATAATATGCAGGTGCAATGATTGAGTTCAATGTTATCAGCTTTTGAAGCTATTTCAGCTGAGACCACGACAATATTCTGGGTACCAGCAAATATATAAGAAGAAACTTTATTCCACACAAATACTTATAAATGAAGTATTTTTGTGGAATAAAGTTTCTTCTTATATATTTTAGATGTTATTTCAGAAACATTCCGGCCAATATTCAACGCTATTTAGCTGGTAAGGAATGGCCAATATTTGCCAGCTCAGTTTGGCAGCCAAATCAGGTTGTGCAAATAGCAGGCCTATATTTTGCCACTATAAACTTACCAGCCAGTGCTGAATATTGACTTGGTCGGTTTAGTTTAAACTGGTCAAAAACCCCCCCCAGATATTCAATGCTGGTCACTGGAAATGGCCTGGTATTAAATATCTGGTCTCGGTGCCGACCACGGAATTTTGCCAGTCTGCCTTCCATGGGCTGAATATCAGCCGGATTGAGAATAAGACCAATAAGGCTATAGTTTACCTGTGTTTGGATAAGGAAACTGATCTTCAAATGTCATTGTGTGATTTTCCATGCAAGAGCTTGTAGTAACACCTCAATGCCTAACTAGTGTGAACAAAAAAATGAATCTGCTTCAAAGCAAATCCCAATGAAAGTCTAAAGAGGTCTCTAGCTGTGATATTGACATACATAGCTAATTGCCATTTTGTGTTTATAATTTTTGGGAGGTCTAAACAGATGTTTTTCCACTCATCATCCTAGCCACTCTTTGCTTGCTTTTCCCACATGGTCTACCAATACACATATCAGCATTCTATCAAGTAACAATCAAGCAATATTTAGGGACAATCAGAAAATTCTCGCTTTGTGTAGTTTTTTGTGTTCATGGTCATCTTTTTTTCATTTGGGATTCTTTTGGCCATTTTAGTCATTATTGGAGCAGTGTCATTAAGAGTTTGTCTTCTTTGCAAATAGTGCACACAGCCGATTCTCTTCTTCTGGAACTGGGTGCTCCAGCTGTCCTCTGCACGCACAGCTTCTCTGCCTTCCCCAACTCTCAGGGTCCATTCAGACTCCCATCATCCACATGCAGATGCACTGGTCCCACTTCCAGGATTAATGCCTTAACACAGCTCCCAGGGCAAGATAAAGCTGTACCCCCGAATTCTCTAAATGGCATTCAGTTATGCACGAAAATGTGTGCAAACTTTATAGAATACCTCATTTATGCATGTAACTTAATTGTTTCATTGGACCTAAGTTAAACCTAAGTGCTGCTAACTGCCAATAATTGGCATGAGCTAACACTAATTGGCACTAATTAGCAGTTACGCAACTGCAATGGAGGCGTACACATGGGTGCAGCATGGGCAGCTCAGGGGCATGCCAACTATTTTAGAATGCAGGTTACAGAATACTGCCAGTTACACTAACAAGTGCTGCATTTAGGCATGAATAGTTGTGCCTGCCATAGAGTAGACGCATCTTTGCCAACTTAAGCTAGTATTCTATAGTGGCTCTGGCACATAATTTGGCCATTGGGGGATGGCTTAGTGCTCATTTTCTGGGTGCCAGAATTGTGATGCCCTATATAGAATTACCCCCTTAATACTTTATTAACCATATGTTACATTAGACCAAATTCGGGAAATAGGGCCAGATTCTATATAAGGCGCCTAAAAAATCCATGCAGAAAACATTTCCGCCTAAGCGTATTCTATAAGCAGCACCTAGATTTAGGCGCGGTATGTAGAATATGCTTGGTTGATATCCCTAAAACTATGCACCTCCATTTACACCAATGACAATGTGGCGTAAAACCATGTGCATAGATTTACACGCATTGGGCCATATTCTATAACTAAGCGCAAACATTTTGGAACGCCCACTTACCCTCCCCATGGTCATGCCCCTTTTGAACTTTGCGCATTAGAATGTAGGTGCAGTTCATTACAGAATACGCTTAGTGAGTTGTAGACGTAAATTCTAATTATTACCAATTAGTGCTTATTGTTGCTTAAGTGCTGTTATCAATGCTGATTAGCTTGTTGAGCCAATTAAGTTAAAGGCGCGGTTATAGAATATGCCTGGATTTTGGTGCAGATCTCTAGGCACGTTATATAGAATCCGAAGGATAATGTTTTGTGGTTGCTAATTCTGCAAAAAAAAAAACAAACAAACAAACAAGCCCATACAAACCAAAAAAGTGTTTCTTAAAACAGAAACAGAAGCAGGAAGATGTGTTAACATTCCTCACTGGCAAGTAAGATATAATGTTCAGATAAGAGCACCAGAAGTGTTATCTAAAATCATTTCATCAAGAAGTATATAAGGAGCCTTAGATTTTCCCAGGTTTTTCCCACTGCTGATATAAATCATACCAATGTTAGCTTCTTGAAGCTGCTCAAATCTTAGTGCTGGCTATAAATTTATTAAAGAAGTAGTATTACTGAGATTTCTCAAGTGTGTTTCCTAAAGAAGTGGAAACATCCATAAAAAAAAAGATTTTAAACTGCAGAAGTCTGAACGCTTGACAAATTTAGTTGACAACCTTTTTTTTTCTTTAAGGAAATGGTTCAGTAATTGGCAAACTGCATAGTAGAACAGTAGCTTAATGGAACTCTGTCAGCAGATTTCCAAAGTATAATCAAGCACAGATGGCCATGGAACAGTGGGTTTTTGGTTATTTCCCAATGAGAATAGCCTACAGGTTATAGTTTCTATGGGTCTCTTATGAAATGCCTATCATTGGTTATTTATACAATTTGTTGACCTCTATGCTATGCTTCTATGGGTTTAGGGCTGGGATTAATACACACTATTCTGAAGCAGATTCAATATAGCGGAAGTAGGTAACTATCAAAAGCTTTCAAATATGTGCATGCTTATTTACCTTTGAAATCAAACACAGTTCAGAAATCTTAATGGGTTTTGTTTTTTGACCTAGGATTTTAAACACTATCTGGATGATATTCAGCTGGCGGCGGTCAGCATTTTTTTAAAAACGCTGATTCTCACCAGCTAATTTAGGGGCCATTTTACTAAGGCATGCCAAAAAATGGGCTGTGTTAGTGTAGGCGTGTGGTTTGGATGCGCGCAGATCCATTTTTCAGTGTGCCTGTAAAAAAAGGCCTTTTTAAAATGTGTGGCAAAATAAAAATTGGTGCGAGTTCATTTTGGGTCTGAGCCATTGACTTAGCAGTGTGCGGTAATTGTCTATGCACATAAAATGATGATTACCGCCCGGTTTCTGCCACTCGCCAGAAAATAAAAATTATTTTCCGGCACGCATAGCGGACGCGTGTCAAAAATGAAATTGCCACAAGGGCCACGTGGTAACCAGGCACGTTGGGCGCACGTGGAGGGGCATAATCAAAAGGGACGTCCTTGTTTCGATTTGGATGTACTCGCAAAACGTCCCCCATCCAGGGGCGGGGAAACCCGTATTTTTGAAACAAGATGGGCGTCCATCTTTTGTTTCGATAATATGGTCAGGGACGCCCAAATCCAGAAATTTGGTCGTCCTTAGAGATGGTCGTTTCTGATTTTCAGCAACAATGGAAACTACTACTACTACTTAGCATTTCTATAGCGCTGCCAGGGTTACGCAGTGCTGTACAAGTTTAAACATGGGGAAGGACAGTCCCTGCTCAAGAGAGCTTACACCAAGGACGTCCATCTCAGAAACGACCAAATGCAAGCCATTTGGTCATGGGAGACGCCAGCATTTGTAGTGCACTGGTCCCCCTCACAGGCCAGGACACCAACTGGCCACCTTAGGGGGCACAGCAGTGGACTTCATAAATTGCTCCCAGGAACATACTGTAGCTCAATTACCTTCTGTGCTGAGTCCCCCAACCCTCCCTAAAACCCACTACCCACAACTGTACACCACTACCATAGCCCTTACAGGTGAAGGGGGCAGCTAGATGTGGGTACAGTGGGTTTGTGGTGGGTTTTGTAGGGCTCGCTGTTTCCTCCACAAACGTAACAGGTAGGGGTGGAATGGGCCTGGGTCTGCCTGCCTGAAGAGCACTGCACCCATTAAAATTGCTCCAGGGACATGCATGCTGCTGTGATGGACCTGAGTATGACATTTGAGGCTGGCATAGAGGTTGGCAATCAATATTTTGCAAGATGTTTTTTGAGGGTGGGAGGGGGTTAGTGACCACTGCGGGGGTAAGGGGAGGTCATCCCTGATTCTCTCTGGTGGTCATCTGGTCATTTTGGGCACCTTTTTGTGCCTTGGTTGTAAGAAAAACACGACCAGGTAAAGTCATCCAAGTGTTCGTCAGGGACGTCCTTGTTTTTTTCGATTATGGGTTGAGGACGTCCTAGTGTTAGGCATGCCCATGTCCCGCCTTTGCTATGCCTCCAATACACCCCCTTGAACTTTGGCCGTCCCTGCGACGGAAAGCAGTTGGGGACGTTCAAAATCGGCTTTCTATTATACAGATTTGGACGACCCTGTGAGAAGGATGCCCATCTTCCGATTTATGTCGAAAGATGGGCGTCCTCTTTCGAAAATGAGCCCAATAGGCACCTAGGCAGCTTAGAAAAAGGGCCCCTTTTACTAAGGCGTGCCTAAAAGTAGCCTACGCTGGTGTGGGCATGTGTTTTGGATGCGCACAGGCCCATTTCCTCAGCATGTCTGGAAAAATGACATTTTTATGCTGGAAAATGGACATGCGGCAAAATTAAAACCAGCGCGCGTCCATTTTTAGTCTGAGACCTTAGCGCCACCCATTGACTTAGCTGTAAGTTCTCACGCACTAACCAGGTGGTAAGAGGCCAGCGCACATAAACTGCCAATTACCGCTGGGTAAGCACCACGTGGTAGAAAATATTTCTATTATACTGCGTGTTTTGGGCATGCGTCAAAAATGGAATTACCACCTCGGGCACGCAGTAGCTGAGTGGCAGTGCCAATTTCACATGCAGTGGATGCATGAGGGGCCTACGTGCCTTTGTAAAAGGGCCTCTTAGCACTGGATATAGAGTGCTGGGTGATGTGCGGGCACCAGCATTGAATATCCAGAGCTAAAATGCCCCGCAGTGCCCGCCAGAGCTTATGTGGGCCCTGACTGAACATCAGCTGGGACTAGCATAACTTTTTGTTCTTAGTCCTGTGGTACCCCTTTCAGCCCTCCAAACAAGCCCCCACCCTTTTCCCCAGTCCGTGCCCCTAGTCCACCCCAGAACATCATCCCCCAACCCCCTGCAGTCGAAGTAGTCCCCCCCAGGTCTATATTTGCTTCCTGGTGGTCCAGTGGGGGCATTGGGGACAGAATCTCTCGCAGTAATGTAGTATTGGGGGATTTTTCAGGGGGCTGGGAGGGGGATCTTGGGGACTAAGAACAAAAGGGAAAGGGAAGGGAAATGGGACTTGATATACCGCCTTTCTGAGGATTTATTTTTGCAACTACATTCAAAGCGGTTTACATATATTCAGGTACTTATTTTGTACCAGGGGCAATGGAGGGTTAAGTAACTTGCCCAGAGTCATAAGGAGCTGCAGTGGGAATAGAACTCAGTTCCCCAGGATCAAAGTCCACTGCACTAACCACTAGGCTACTCCTCCACAAAACCTTATGGAGGTGCAGGCAATATTCAGTGCCAGCACCTGCATAGTTAAGTGGGTCAAATTAGGACAGCTTTTCAGGTGTTACAGATTTGCTTGCTGGCTATGTGAGTGCCAGCGCAGAATACTGTCGGCACCTGTATAACTGCTGGCTCCTCCCCAACACCGCCCACTGTACCACCCCAACCTGCCCATTTTTTTGTGAGCAGTCAGAGATGATATTCAGCAGCACTGCCTGGTTTAGCACCCTTAAATATCAAGGGTTAGGTGGCCACAAGCAATTTAAGTGAGCAGGAGCTTATCCTGCCCCCTTAAATCACATTGAATTCCTGTGGAATCAATATTGAATGGCAGTTGTCACAACAATTTTTTTTAAAATGCTAGCTTTCTAAAAAATATTTATATAAGTGGATACCCAATGTAAGCTGCATACTTATATTTATAAAATATTAATGTTTAAGTAGAAGAAATTGTGCCTATATTGTAGACAGAGACATTTACACATGTCCTTAAGTTCAGGGTGAGGCAAAAAAAAAAAAGTAACCCCCTAGAGATTTTTGCTGTTTTCTCAGCAACCTCTTGGAATTTCAACATGGAATTTTACAGCTTCATTTGTTGTTACTGTCTACATTTATGTGCCAAGTGGAATGAGATTATCATTATACATGGTGAAGTTACAGACTTTTTAGCTTGATCATCCAGCAATTTTTAAACATTCAAAATATTTAAACAATGTTTGCAATTTAAATTCCATAAAGTATCTATGTTAGTAAATAACAATGAGTATATTTTTATTTATAATTCACTTCACTGGTTATTTGGAGTGACCAGTGGAGTGAATCCTATATAATAAAACGCACCTCCAACAAGCTGACTGCATGACTAAGGCATTCCTGCTCTCTGTATCCATCTCCTGAATTGACATCACATACTTCTAGGTTCGTCACAAGCAGAAGTGACCAACCACATGAGGTTTCTCGGCTTCAGAATGTTGGAGGTGCATTCTATTAAATAGGATTGATCAGTTCCTTGAAGCACAACCAGAGCTCAGCGTCCTGCACAGTAACGCTCAAACACCAGAGAGAGAAGGGGGGTTGCTGATACCAGAGAGAGGGAGGGAGGGGAGCCTGACACCAGAGAGGGGGGGGGGGAGGTATCTCTGTCACACACACTCTCTCTCTCTCTCTCTCTCTCACAGTCAATGTCTTTCTCTCTCTCACTCTCACACACTGTCTCTCACACACTCTATGTCTCACACTGTATCACATTCACTCTCTATGTGTCACACACTCTCTTGGTCTCATACACAGTCTCACAGAGAGTCTGTGTCTCACACACACTCTCGCTCTCTCGCACACATTGTATCTGTGTGAAACACACTCTCTCTCTCTCTCTTACACTGTGTCTCACATACGCACTTGCATACACTCTCATTCTCACACACACACTCTCTCTCTCACAGACACACTCGTACCCAGACTCACTCTCTCTCTCTCACACACACGCACATTCACTCTCTCTCTCTCACACACAGTCACTCTCACATACACTCTCTCAAATATAAACACTCCGAGGAAAACTTTGCTAGCGCCCGTTTCATTTGTGTCAGAAATGGGCCTTTTTTACTAGTTATAAATAAAAGACTCATTATTATAGTTTGGCATTTATCAATTATTGTCTGGTAGGTACTAGTTGATCCTACACTATAAAACAACCATTAATTGAAAAAAAAGGGGGGTACCAGCTTACTGTAAATGACCTGAGTGACAGAGACTATTGTGTGGGGAGCTATGTTGGAGGCCTGTCACAAGCTCCATCCAAATCCGCAAACACTCACTGAACTCAAGGAAGCGCCATTCCCCATTTTTTTGCCCTACTTTTTCTCAAAAGTTAGGCTTGGCCCTCAAATTTTAATCCTAAAGAGAGAGGAAGGGCACTTTCAGCATTCACAGTGACTGTGAAATTCTGACATATTGTTAATTGTATCATTTGAATGATGCTCTTTTACTGTGGTTTAGCTCAAACATTTTTAGCATGCAAAAATCGCTAGGTCATAATGCTAAAATGTCAGTAACAACAACATAGCTTAAGATAATTAAATGTTGTTTAATAGTAATATGTTTTATGATAACTAAATAAGTACCGTATTTTTCGGACTATAAGACGCACCGGACCATAAGACGCACCTAGGTTTTAGAGGAGGGAAATAGGAAAAAAAAATTTTTCCTTTTTTCCCTCCTCTAAAACCTAGGTGCTCCGGTGCGTCTTGTCCGAGTTTTGGACCGCCGTCCCGTACTTACACGATTCCACGTTCCCTGGTGGTCTAGTGACGTCGGGGCAGGAAAGAGCCCCCTCTTTCCTGCCCATCGCGCTGCTCTCCGTGCTCCTCACTGCTTTCTCACGGTCTCGGCGAGATTCAAAATTCAGAATCTCGGCGGCCATTTTGAATATCGCCGAGACCGTCAGAAAGCAGTGAGGAGCACGGAGAGCAGCGCGATGGGCAGGAAAGAGAGGGCTCTTTCCTGCCCCGACGTCACTAGACCACCAGGGAACGTGGCATCGTGTAAGTATGGGACGGCGGTCCAAAAACGCTACCTTCGGACTATAAGACGCACCCCCCATTTTCCTCCCAAATTTTGGGGGAAAAAAGTGCGTCTTATAGTCCGAAAAATACGGTATGTGCAATTTCTCATTGAAATTCACAGTGATTGCTGATAAAATGGCAAAAAACTCTAAGGGGGTTACATTTTTGCCTCACCCTGTAGATGTAAATGTCCATGCCCGTAATTTTTAAATTCTTGCATAGATTATAATCTATGAGGGCAATTCAGTAAAGGGCACCCAGTGGGGTGCCATGAAATTAGTCCAAAAAATCCTGGCACCAACTGGTATTCTATAAGAACATTTACACAGGTAATTGCTGTTATGGAATTTGGTGTCACATGTGGGCATGTAGCTGTGATCATTTACACCATGTCGACAGCTGGCATAAATGTTCACAGCTATGTAGTACCGCATTCGTACGTAACTTAAGAGTATTCTGTAAATTACGCATGTATCTAATAGAGCCGCCCCGTGAACACCCCGTTTCACATATGCGCTAAAGTGAATACACGTGTATTTTATTAGACTACAGCTAGCACATATGCAGATAGGTGCCAATTAATGGCAACTCTTTCCCACGTGTGTTCTAATATTCCGTAACATATGCAGGTAGTTGGCACATTCCCATAGGCATGAATTTAGGATTGCCTTTCATTTGCATACATATGCAACCAGCCCATTCTCTATCCCTTCATGTCAAAGTGCCTACACTTTGAATGGGCTGTGTTGGCATTGCTGCGCAGCTTAGTAAATAGGAGGGGGGTATGTATTTAGGCATGAACACTTAAACCAGCCATAGAATCAGTATAAATGCTCACACTGAATACAGCACAGTGGCACAGTTAGGTGGGGCCATGGGGGCCTGAGTCCCCCCCCAAATTTGCTCTGGGACCATGGCTGGTTGGCAGGGGTCCCCAACCCCTGCCAGATGATTTCATTCAGCGCTGGTCTGCAGCGGCGCCTTCACATTGCCTGCCCTACTTTCTCTTCCCCTCACATTGGGCATGCTCCTTTTAGTGAAATTGAGCATGCTCAGTTTCACTAAAAGGAGCATGCTGGAAGTGAGGGGAAGAGAGAGAGCAGGGCAGGCAATGCAGTTGTGCCAGAGATCAGCGCTGGATGAAGATTTCAGCAGGTGAGGTTGGTGTCGCGTACTCAAGGACCTTGGCATTCTATCAGGTCCTCGAGGTGGAACTGGAGTTCGTGAGCCCTTGGGCCACTGCCGAGGAGCGGCAGGCAAGACCACCTTGGGATGGGATACATGGAAGAGCAGTACTGGAACTCTGGACTGGAGTAGTACAAGGCAGGCAACTGGAACAGACGAAACAGGAACAGCTTCACCTGCACTTAGCCACCGTTCCTCCGGAGTTGAGCTCCGAAGTGCAGGCGGCCGGCAGGACTTGCAGGCTAAGGCAGGAACTGAAGATCCAGAGGACCCACCCTGGGTCTGGGATACACGAGGGCGACAGGGCACAGAACTAGACTCAGACAGTGTGCTGCTGCACAGCCACTAGCAAGACCCAGAAGACAGACCAAGGAACACAAGGCGTACAGAAGCTAGCAGGAGCAAGGACTAGGGCAGCAAACACACTAGGCAGAACGGGGATCCGGGAATACCCACAGGGTAAACCCTCTAGCTAGGTGGAGACAGGATACAGGAATAATCACCCAGGAAATACACACTAGCTAGACAGATACAGGATTCAGGATATACACTCAGGATATACAAGCAGGGATCAGGATATGCACACACAGGATATACAAGCAGGGTTCAGGATAGGCAACAGAGCGAACAGAGTAAACCAGGAAGAACAGGCCAAGGGTCTGAAGCCACAGCCGCTCCCCACACCAAGTGGGAACTCACAAAGGCTGAGGCTTCACATGCAGACAGAGAACAAACACGGACAGAGGCTTCACCCCAAACACAGAGAAAGCCAGGAACAGAGGCTTCACCCCAAACACAGAGTAAGCCAGGAGCAGAGGCTTCACCCCAAACACAGAGTAGCCAGGAACAGAGGCTTCACCCCAAACACAGAGTAAGCCAGGAACAGAGGCTTCACCCCAAACACAGAGTAAGCCAGGAAGGACCCACAGTCCTCAGACACGCAGAGGCAGGGAAGAACCCCCCATAGGAAGACAACAGACACAGAGCGAAGCTGGGCTGGAACCCAGAGAAAGGCTAAGCAGTAGTGCAGCAGACACTTACTAACCTGACCTGGCCTAAGGGCATAACTCTTATGCAAAGGCCCTGACTGCAAGCACAGCCCTTCCTTATGAAGGCTCTCACTGATGAGTCACCAGCAGCAGGACAGAAGCAGGAAGTACACTGACCCCAAAGAGAGGCTTGACACACATAGGAAGTGAGCCCACAGGAAAGACAGGCAGGAGCCATCTTGGAAGCTGGCACAGAGCCGGTGGCAGCCATCTTAGATGCTGGCTCCCCAGAGAGGCATAGCACACACAGGTGAGGTCTAGTGAAGTAATCAGCACACAGAGCCAGAGACAAGACTAACACAAAGACAGACAGAAGCCAGCAGAGCTGCTGGCCCCAGAAATGAGGTAAATCTGAAGGTGGTCACGGCCACAGACGTGACAGTTGGGGACCCTAGCCAGCCAAGGTATTTTGTGGTAGCAGTGGGCAGCAGTGGGCTGCGGAGGGGAGCATCGAGGCAGCAGAGGGCCCCCCACCTTGGGCTCTAGCCCCCTCCCACCTCAAGGTCTGGCTATGTCCCTGATATAGCACATAACTGGATAAGAGACAGCCGGTTGCTAAATCGGGATAATCAATCCCATTGCCCAGAAATGGCACTGACGACCACGTTTGGCTAAACATCTACCTTTTATTTCAGATTTTTTTGTTTTGTTTTTTCTTTTTTCAACAACATATGCTTCTGGTAGCATTTTGGATATAATATCATTTTTTAATGGACTATTTGAAAGTCCATATGTGTTAAGATTAAAGGATTTTTCTTTTTGCGTTTGATAGAAAATATTGAGCACTACATCTTCTGAGGCTTTTTCCTTCCACTATTATAAGTTTTGCACCATTCTTATAAATGTATTGAGTTGGTTATGTTGATTTAGTGGAATATTATCTGTATAGTGCCACTGAAAATCGACAGCTTCAGGAGTATTATATTTACCTGCCACTGTTATATATACAACTGATTCTAAAAACTGCCCTGCAAAAAAATCTGCTTGGAGCACCAAATCCAATAATGTACGCATTTCAAACTGAGCCAATATAAAAGTGTTTGTTAATGATATACCTGTCCTGCTTTGGCATTTTCACATACATGTGTCTCATGTGGTATGGAGACTTCAGGAGGAAACTCGTTGACATCCAAAACACTAACGATGACTTGAACTGTGCTGTTTAGTTCAGGATTACCTAACAAAAAAACACAAAGAAATGTAAAAATAAGTTATTTGATAACTTCTGCCATAATTCAACTCACAAAAATTCTTCCAGTATCACATTTAAGACAAGGGTGATATGGAAGCTTCTGACACTAGTAACACATGGTAATTTATTTATTTATTTGTTACATTTGTACCCCACATTTTCCCACCTATTTGCAGGCTCAATGTGGCTTACATAATACTGTAAAGGTGATCGCCAAGTCTGGTAAGATTGGTATATTCAGGTACATAGGGATTGAAGATAGGAAGGAATATATAATGTCCAATACAATCTATGGTTTTGTTGTGTTGCAGAGTTGAGGCATCTAAATTAGGTCGGCGGGAAATGCTTTTCTGAATAAGAAGGTCTTTAATGAGCTCCTGAAGTTTAGATGGTCGTAGATTGTTTTCACAGTCTTTGGCAGTGCATTCCACAATTGTGTGCCTATGTAGGAGAAGTTGGATGCATAGGTTAATTTGTATCTGAGTCCTTTGCAGTTTGGGTAGTAGAGATTCAAGTAGGTACGTGATGCTCTGGTTCTGTTTTTGGTTGGGAGATCGATCAGGTCGACCATATATCCTGGGACTTCACTGTAGATAATCTTGTGGACCAAGGTGCAGATTTTGAAAGTGATACGTTTCTTGATTGGGAGCCAATGCAGTTCTTCTCGAAGGGGTTTGACACTTTCGAAACGTGTTTTAATGAATATCAGCCAGGCTGCTTTGTTTTGGCCTGTCTGGAGTTTCTTTGTGAGTTGTTCTTTACATCCCACATATATTCCATTGCAGTAATCTGCGTGGCTCATTACCATTGATTGTATCAGATTGCGGAATATTTCCCTCGGAAAGAAAGGTTTTATACTGTGAGAAAGTGACATCCAGGATAGTTGGGTTAAGGCAGTTTCAGTCTGAAATACAAGTCCCAGAAGGCATTGCAGGCAAGGAGCCAGAGGGGGAGATGAAGAACCCAGACTGGACTCCTAGCTGCAATCAGGGAAGACATGGGTGTAAGCTGGCAGGTTGTGTAGAGTGGCTGCCACTAGGTGGAAAGAGAGTTAGGAAACCCTGTGTGCAGGAGCTCATCATTGGTCTCATTAGTCTAATGCTTAACTCAGCTGGTTTGGGTGTGAGGAAGCTAATGGAAGGAGAATGATTGGTTGTGGTAGCTGAAGCCAGGGATTGATTAGGCAGGTGGGAAGGAGTCCCGGGAGTTCAGTTCAGGAGAGAGAAGCAGAAGGAGAGAAGCAGTTGCAGGCTGAAAACCCTTGGGCAGGGAGGTCCCTAAAGTATTTGCAAGCTGAAAACCCTTGGGCAGGGAGGTCCCTAAAGTACTGAAGCAGGCTGAAATTCCTTGGGTGAGAGGAAGTCCCAAAAGTATTGAACTCTCCTGAAGGTAAAGAGGATAGAAGGTAGAAACTGTTGCTTGGTGACTGAACTGTGATTTATGAACTGAAAGAACTGTTTGTCTTGGGAATTGAATTACTGTTTATTGTGAACTAAAGAGCCCAGACTGAAGCCTGTAAGCCTGTATTGAATCCGGGTATGTGCTATGCTGCTGTTGGAACTGTGTACTAGAAACCTGCATGGAATAAAAGTCCTTAAGATTGAAGTTACCGGTGGACATCTATTTTTTCATTGTACCGGGAGCCTGTGGCTGGAGGAGATTGTTCTATCCTTGGCTGCACAAGAGAGGTACCTGGTTACAATACATTTAGGTTTCCACATTGAATGAAACATTTTCTTTAAAGTGGAGTTTACTTGGCTCTCAAGTGTAAGATTGCGATCAATTGTAACGCCTAGTATTTTGAGACTATCTGAGATAGAGAGGGTGTGATCTGGGGAGTGTTTAAAGCTGTGGGTTTATAATTATTGTGTTGGGATGAGAGGATGAGGCAGTATGTTTTTTCAGTGTTCAGTTTCAATTGAAATGAATTTGCCCATGAGTCCATGATATCCAAACCGCGCTTGATTTCATCGGTGATTTCTATTAGATTGTGTTTGAAAGGGATGTAAATTGTGACATCATCTGCATAGATAAACAGGTGAAGGTTTTCGTTGGATAGGGATTTGGCCAGGGGGTCATCATTATATTGAAGAGTATTGGTGAGAGTGGTGATCCTTGAGGTACTCCGCAATCTGCTTTCCATGGTGGCGATATGTTTGTTTTTGATTTAACTTGGGATGTTCTGGTGATCAACTCCAACTCCAGACTTCGCGCCTTCTGTCTCGCTGCACCCTACACCTGGAATAAACTTCCTGAGCCCCTACGCCTTGCCCCATCCTTGGCCACCTTTAAATCTAGACTGAAAGCCCACCTCTTTAACATTGCTTTTGACTCGTAACCACTTGTAACCACTCGCCTCCACATACCCTCCTCTCCTCCTTCCTGTGCACATTAATTGATTTGATTTGCTTACTTTATTTTTTGTCTATTAGCGGGTCAGAATGGTATCAGGACACATGGGTGTCGGAAGGGGATTTCGATCTGGTGAGGGGATGGGGTGGGAGGAGAAATCAGGTCCCAAGTGGGGGTAGGAGGAGGATCTGAAACCTTGGTGGGGAGGACCACCGCCGCCATTTTTTGTACCAGGGTGAAACGGAGACTATGAGATGTTCTAACTACTTGGATGGGCTTAAATCAAGAAATTTTCCCCTGAAGCAGCTATATTTTAGCGAAACAGGGTTTCCCTGTTGGGACTTTGAAGAATAACATAAGTAGGGTTGGATACTGTAAAAGTCCGCGGAACAATTGTCATCCAAGATAAGTAATGACGTTTAATTCAGCATAGTCTCTTCTATAGGTGCTTGTAAGGGTACAGTGGCAGAGTTATTGTGAATTTGATATGGTGGAGTTTTTTTTTTTTTGAAGACTTATAATTAAAGTGGTGCCCTCACTACACAAAAGGCATGTCCTTTAAAAACAAGGTGTTGCCAATATCTCTGAGGTCTTTTTTTCTCCACTTTTTTTCATTATTGCCTGCCACAGTTACCCACAAACACGTTGTTTACATGGTAGAATTGTTGGAAATTTTCTGATAATATATTCTACTTATTCTGCAAATTTATAGTGATTTTAATTACCCTCATATAGACTGGGTTAATGTAACATCAGGGCACGCTAGGGTGGTAAACTTCCTTGAAGAAATAAAGGACAGCTTTATGGAGCAGCTGGTACAGGAGCTGATGACAGAAGGAAAAATTCTAGACTTAGTCATTTGTGGAGCGCATGATCTGGTATGGGAGGTAGCGGTCCGGGGGCTGCTTGACAACAGTGATCATAACATGATCGCCTTTGAAATTTGCTTTCAAAAAGGTAAGCATAGGAAGTCAAATATGTTAGCGTTTAACTTTAAAAAAGGAAGCTATGATAAAATGAGAAGAACGGTTAAAAAAAAAAAACTTAGAGGAGTGAGAGGGTAAGAAACCTACAACAGGCATGGATGCTGTTCAAAAACACCGTCCTGGAGGCCCAGGCCGAACATATTCCACGTATCAGAAAAGGAGGATGGAAAACCAAACGACAGCCGGCGTGGTTAAAAAGTGAGGTAAAGGAGGCTATTGGAGCTAAAAAGGAATCCTTCAGAAAATGGAAGGAGGAACCGAATGAGGAAAATAAGAAGCGGCAGAAGGAATGTCAAGTCAGATGCAAAGTGCTGATAAGAAAGGCAAAGAGGGATTTTGAAAGAAAGATAGCGTTAGAGGTGAAAACTGATAGTAAAATTTTTTTTAGATACATTAAAAGCAGGAAACCAGCAAAGGAATCAGTTGGCCCACTGGATGACAAGGGTGTAAAAGGGGCGATCAAGGAAGACAAAGAAATAGCAGAAAACTGAATGAGTTATTTGCTTCGGTCTTCACTGAGGAAGATTTGGGTGGGATACCGGTGCCGGACAGGGTATTCGAAGCTGAAGAGTCAGAAAAACTTATTGAAATATCTGTAAATCTGGAAGACTTAGAGGCATATTTTCAAAGCACTTAGCCTTCCAAAGTTCCATAGAAACCTATGGAACTTTGGAAGGCTAAGTGCTTTGAATATATGCTTATTAATGGAGCAGTTCTGCAAACAGAAGAGTAGCAAATCTCCTGGACCGGATGGTATTCACCCTAGGGTACTGATAGAACTAAAAAATGAGCTGGCAGAGCTACTGTTATTGATTTGTAATTATTCCTTAAAATCAAGCGTGGTACCGGAAGATTGGAGGGTGGCCAATGTAACGCCGATATTTTAAAAAGGCTCCAGAGGAGACCGGGGAAATTATAGACCGGTGAGTCTGACGTCGGTGCCGGACAAAATGGTAGAGATTATAATCAACAACAAAATTACAGAGCACATTCAAAAGCATGGACTAATGGGACAAAGTCAACATGGATTTAGTGAAGGGAAGTCTTGCCTCACCAATCTGCTGCACGTCTTTGAAGGGGTAAACAAACATGTGGACAAAGGTGAGCCGGTTGATAGTGTATCTAGATTTTCAGAAGGCGTTTCATAAGGTCCCTCATGAAAGACTACATAGGAAATTAGAGGGACCTGGTATCGGAAGTAGTGTCTTACTGTAGATTAAAAACTGGTTGAAAGATAGGAAACAGAGTAGGATTAAAAGGTCAATATTCGCAATGGAGAAGGGTAGTTAGTGGGGTCCCTCAGGGATCGGTGCTGGGACCTCTGCTTTTTAACATATTCATAAATGACCTAGAGATGGGGGTAACCAGTGAGGTAATCAAATTTGCCGATGACACAAAGTTATTCAAAGTAGTCAAATCACGGGAAGATTGTGAAAAACTACAAGAGGACCTTACGAGACTGGGAGACTGGGCGTCTAAATAGCAGGTGACGTTTAATGTGAACAAGTGCAAAGTGATGCATGTGGCCCATGATGTGGGAAAGAGGAACCCAAACTATAACTACGTCATGCAAGGTCCAGCGTTGGGAGTCACGGACCGAGAAAGGGATCTAGGTGTCATTGTAGATGATACGTTGAAAACTTCTGCTCAATGTGCTGCTGCGGCTAGGAAAGCAAATAGAATGTTGGATATCATTAGGAAAAGGATTGAAAACAAAAATAAGGATATTATTCTGCCATTGTATCGCTCCATGGTCTATAAGATAATGAGTGGAACAGAACGGGTCAATGTGGAGTGCCTGTTTACGCTTTCCAAAAATACTAGGACAAGAGGGCATGTGATGAAGCTGCAGTGTGGTAAATTTAAAATGAATCGGAGGAAATTTTTCTTCACTCAAAGCGTAGTTAAACTCTGGAATTCGCTGCCGGAAAAGGTGGTTAAGGCGGTTAACTTAGCGGACTTCAAAAAAGGGTTGGACGGCTTCCTGGAGGAAAAAGCCATAGAATGTTATTGAATGGACGAGGAAATAATACAGTATTTCTAGGATGGGCAGGACAAATTGCTTGTTCTTTTGGCCGCTGTCGGTGACAGGGTGCTGGGCTTGATGGACCCTTGGTCTGTCCCAGCATGACGATGCTTATGTACTTAAGTTTTTGGGTGTTCAGACCTTGGCTTTGTAAAAGCAGGATTTTGATGTCCATGCAGTATGGATGTCTAAGTGCCAGTTTATGAACATCAATTAATGCTTCTAAAATAAACACCTTAATGAATTATGACATTACTTGCATGAGAAATACGAGCACACTTTTTTCCATTGTCATGGAATTCTGAGTTGTGTTTCCAAATTATTTTTGATTGATACTTCTCTCTAAAGATGATATGACTGGTATATAATTTTCCCTTAGGCATACTAACATTTCAATTACATACTTTGAGCAAAAAAATTGTAAGCTTACAAAAAATGTAATCCAAGTGACGAGGGAGTTTGACAAATTTTTAGAAGAACCTACTGATTTGTCCTCTGCAGCAGAAAGAATATGGTCTGACTTTTCTATACCAACTCTTCAGAAAACCAAATCCCTCCTTCTCAAATATTCCTCCTCGCATTGGATCCTGGATTCATGCCCAATATATTCTAAAATCTGCCCCGATTCCTTCATACAGTGCCTAAGATTAAACTTACCTTACTTAGGGCCTTTTTTACTAAGCTGCAGCAAAAGGGGACCTGCACTGGCGTCAGCATGTGTTTTTGAAACGTCGAGGCCCTCTTTTTACCACAGTGGGTAAAAGGTAGGTCTTTCTTTTTTTAAAGAAATGGCTGTACGGCCATTTCGGGGGGGGGGGGGGGGGGGAGGGGAGCCCTTACCACTACCCATTGAGGTGGAAGAGCTCCCGCACTAATGCAGCGGTAACCGGGCAGCACAAGGCACTGCTCGATTACTGCCAGGTACACACCAATGCTACAAAAATATATTTATGTAGCACCGGATATGACGACGCGCTGGGGGTAGGAACTACCACCGGGCTGCTGTGGTAGCCCTGCGGTACTTCCTTTTTAGTAAGTGGTAAGCCTGCGTTGGGGTTTGTAAAAAGGGGCCCTTATTTACTTATGGCTTCTTTCCTCCATCAAAGGGTAATATTGACTCCCTGTGATGGGGTTTATAGAACACTGCCTTTCAACCTTAAGAAAAGTCCCTCTCTAACTAGCCTGGGCCACCTTAAGAGTACTGATCCCGCTCCGGGAGGAAGTGAGCCAGGAGGGGCGGAGTCAATACCTGGGAGTCTAAAAGACAGGGCCAGGCTAAGGTTGAGAAGGCCCAGGGAAGGAAGAACTGAAGCCTAAGTCTATGCCTTTACTGAATGTGTTTACTTGCTGTGACCTGGCTGAAGTAAGCCAACTTTGTTTCTTGTTAAGACCTGCAAGCATTACTAAGGTCTGGCTGAGACCAAACCTGAGTCTCAGAAGTCCTGAGAACTTACCGGCTGTGTTTGAGGTGGGGCAGCTCCACCAGCCACAGACTGCTTGGCCTGCTAGCCAAAGGCCTAGTCCAGACTGTTACTAAATAAGAGAAACTGTTGCAGTTGATGATCCTGGCCTGTAAAGCAACAGGTCCCTGAACTCAGGTGAATAAAACATTTATTATCATGTTTATATCTCTTGTCTGGCTGAGTTATTCACAGGGATATCCCATATCACCACATGAGGTCTCACATTCCAATTCCTAAAAACCCATCTGGAAATAAAAATGTGTCCAATTATAGACCAGTGGCTTCCATTCCACTGATTGTCAACTTAAAGGAGGGCATGATAACCCAACAACTCTAATATCAAACTTTAGGAAGGACATAAGCGGAGCAGCAAAAATACTCGTTTTACAATTTGACATGTCTAATGTATTCAATATGGTACATGATAGTCTACTAAACATTCTAGACACCATGAGAACTGGTGGAAAAGTGCTTTAATGGCCCAAGGACTTCCTCAAGTTGAAATCTTACCAAGTGAAATTTGCAGGTTCCATCTCCCCGCTATGGTCTCCTATATGTGGAGTACCTCAAGATTCTCCTCTATCTCCTATCCTCTTTAACATCATTATAGCACCACTGGGATGGAGTCTAGAAGAAAGTGGCTTTTGCACTTTCATTTACACTGATGTGACCGTTTACTTACCATTTAATAATGACATTAAATTTTGAGCAGCATTAAATCAGGTTTGGACCTAATAGGATCAAGGGCATCAGCATTAAAACTAAAATTAAACAGGGAAAAAAACTACATTTCTAGTCTTACCAGTCCCATTCATTCCTTACTAAATAATTCACCATACACAAATGCAAATATCCATTAGAACTGAATATGAAAATCCTGGGTATAATACTTGATTAACACCTTTCTTTTGAGCCTCAAGCATCAGCATTGGTAACGAAAGTCTTTAAACCTTTTTGGCAGTTGAAAAGAAACAGACCTCTTTAAAGAATTATTCAGAAACTTAGTTCAAACTCTAGTACTGTCCCAAATAAAATGTGGAGGAGTCAATGTCATACATACACAACATACATGTAGCAGTTTCAAGGCAGATTTTAGAAAAGATATCTAACTCAGAATAATTTATTTATTTATATTTATTAGGCTTTATTTACCACCTTTTTGAAGGAGTTCACTCAAGGCGGTGTACAGTAATGTCGTTCAAGTCAGCATGCCACATATGCCATTTCTCATGTATTTTAGAACAGGATCTGCCGATATACATTCTGCTCTAAAACACGTGAGAAATGGACATCCAAGTGCTGGCTAAATCCAGCATGACCATCCATTTTACAAATTATGAATGGAGCAAAACAAGGCACATGGCCATCTTTGTAGCAACATAGGATCATCCATATTATAAAATGGTCACACAGCGATTCATGTGGTGGAGCAGCCAAAGTGGCTAGTGTATCACACAGAGAACCAGAGGGCACCAGTTCAAATCCCATTGCAGCCCTTTTAATTTAATTTTATTTTTTTAACTGTAAGCACTCAAGGGACACCAAAATATCTATTTTGACTTCCCTTACTCCCTCTCCAGTGGAGAACTGCTTAATCAGAGCACCTTTCTGTGAACTGGATATGCCAAGTACCAGGTCCAAACACGGGAAGTCAATCTTTTTGAACATGAACATCCCTTCCCCCATCCCCTTTGTCATATGGATGTATTGCAGTTTCAGACGCCCACATTCTGGCTTTATAAAATCAAGATTTAGCCACCCATGCAATGGGGATGTCTAAACGATGGTTTTCAGATATCCAAAATGTGACTAGAGTTTCTAAAGTATGGGCCTTTGTGTGCTCTCAGGCACTAACTTCAGGGAAATGCCTGGCCACCCGCCTGGGGTAACCCCATAGCCACTTAGAGAGTGTATCGCCAGCACAACTCAGGTCCGCCTGCACCTACCGCATGTGCTCTACACTAGCACCCTCCTCCCACCGACTGGGTCACAACCACCTCTGGGCAAGTCTCCTGCTCTCAAATTATCCTTGGTGATTTCTAAGTTACTGGGGCTATACTCCCAATGGTCTCATAGTTCCCAGAAAGCACCCACAGACCCAACACACAAACCACCAGGATTCTTTATCGGTCCAGACAGCAAACTAAACAGATTTATTGTCATAACTTGAACAGTGAACAGAAAATGTGCAATCAGAAAACAATAACAGGTAACTAAAATATTGGTCAATTATAAAACTATCTAATTTGTTTACTTTCTAAAAATTACCTGAGGAGATCAGGAAATATGCTGCTCACAGATTATCACATATAACTGATCAGAGGCCCTCAGCAAAGAGATCTGTCTCTTTCTTCTCCCTGACTAAGACTGGGGCAAAAGCCAGTACATTCCAAATGAAATTGAGCTCCTGGGCCAATCTGAGCCCAGAACAACAAGTTTAAAAAAAAACTGGCCACATCACTGCAGGTCTTTTCTCTGTAACAGCTTTAAGCATAAACATGCACCACCTGCTGGCCAAAGTAGAGAAATACACTTCAAGAATTAAGGCAGTTTTATAGGCATACAAAAATGTTACCCATGTATTTTATAAACAGTGTGTCTCTCCTCCTTTTGAAATTCATGTAATTTATTTTACTTTATTAAAATAATTTGATTGACTCGCCCTTGAGCAAAACTACAATACTGCCATCATAATGTGTCTCTCATATTTTGTATAGCACTGTGGAATGCAACACTGGATATCCTATTCATTAGAAATTAGTCTTACCACTATTTGTAAAGTTTACCTGCTGGTATTGTACACTGTTAAACGTTTTTGTGTGTATGAAAGAAGAGAAGAGATGCACATCGTTATTTTTTCCCAACCTCTACAGCATCTTTGAGTCACAGCTGTGTCTGGGAAAACAATTTGGATTGTGCCCCAGGGATGAGGCAGCCACAGCTGATCCCACAGACACCTGCTACTGACCTCACCATGCAATGGAATTGGTAAACCAGTCTCATTTAACATCAACTAAGCAAGGATAGGTTGGAATGTTAGTTTTGTTCTGCTTGCCTGCAATCTGAAAAGTCAAAGTGCTTCTTCCCTGATGTTTGCAAAAGGCAAAAGTGGAATATTTCTGTAAGATGTAAGGGAAAGATCATACCCAGCATTAACAAATTCTATTTACTTATCTGACAATATGCTGTAGTAGCACGCCTAGGAAAATGGAAAGTTAGAGTGTGCATGACATTGAACTGCCCTTAAAGACAAAACAAAACAAAAACCACTTAAAAACTATTTTCTTGTGCTCATCAAATCATAAAACATTTTGAGGGATGGGAACAAATAAAAAAAGCTGCTATACAATAACAAGTTGCTGCTAATTCTAAGCACAGCTGAGCTAAGAGTATACAATCTTCACACCATGGTGCAAGAATAGATTGAGTCTCTGTTTACTGAAGCACAAATGTCAAGTTTCAAATTAGGAAGGCAATGGACTAAAGAGAACAAAACTCTTTGGCACTATTCCTAATTTATCACATACTATTTTTCTATCAGGTCTGCCGTGCAGAAGATAAAACAGAAATGATGACACTGTTCACAAAATAAACCAAAAAGCAAAAATCATAAAGATCAGGGACGTTCTTACTAGAGTTTATACTAAAACTTTTTCATAAGTGACAAATTAAATATTATAATAAGAAAGCAATTAGCAAATATGGTCAATAGTGCAACCTCAGCTGGCAACTAACCTGCCACTAATATCATCATATGTCACTCTGTTTCTCATATACACACAGAAAAGATTTGAAGTTCAGTGCTCAAAATTTGCTCAGTAGAATGTGAAAATGTATAGATTACTAACACTTACATGCAGAAGTGCCAGCAAGGCAGCTAAGTGCTATTATGTAATAGCATATGGCATACCCCCAGATTCTGTATAGGTTGTCCAAAGTTAGGTGTGCAATTTGAGACACGGATCACTGATCTGTGTGCAAATTAATTAGCTAATTATTTGGTAAGAATCAATTATTAGTACTGGCAAGCATTTAATTGCCAGAATTTGAGAGTTACATGTGGATCTGTCCTATATCTTATTCTATAACATACGTGACTAAATATCATAGCATGTGGCCATGGGAGGAGCATGGGCGGGTCTGGGATATTCCCAAAAATTAGGCGCAATGTTATAGAATATCTGCATTTGCACACCTAACTGCCATCAGCTGTGGGTGAGCATTTATAGAGGCCTTTGGCAGGTGTACACGCTTGTGCTAAAAGTTAAACGTGAAATAGACACTAATCTATGTGCACTATTATGGAATATACATGATCTGCACCTAACTTAGGCATAGGTATTTAGGCCTGGATTCAGGTGGCCTACACGGGTGTGCCTAAATTTTGTACAGAAAGACCAAACTAAAATCACAGGTATAAAAAAAGCCAAATTCCTTTATTAAGACCCTACACGGTCCGTGTTTCGGCCAAAGAGGCCTTCTTCAGGGGTCTAAAACAAAACAAAAATACAACACATATATCATAAAAACATATATCATGCTTGATACAAAACATAATATGTAAAAGTAAGATAAAAATTATAGGACATTTGCATTGCCGCAAGCAATTTTTACGCATACATCATTAACACAGCTACCACACTACTTTTAAACTAAAATTTGTTTTTCTACCTTTGTTGTCTGACCATTTACTTTTTTCAACTGTGTTGTTCCCAGTCTCTGGTTTCTGCTTTCCTGTACATTTGTCAATTTTCTCTCCTCCTTTCCCTTTCAGCTTTCTTTAATATATTTTCTGTCTCTGTCCAGATTTAGGGTCTCTTTTACCATGCCACGCTAGCAATCCCAGCGCGGCAGTGCTGACAAAGCCAATTTGAATGGGTTCATCGACATTGCTGCACAAGAATCGCTAGCATGATTTGGTAAAAGAGGCCTTTAATTCTTTATTATCCAATCCTCAATTTTTCTCTTGTTACTGTATCTACCTACAGTTTGCCACCTCTTTCACTCACCCTGGTTCTCCTATTGCACTTCCTCTTATTCCCAGTCTCTAACACAATCCTCTCCTCCTCCAACCAGCATCTTCCCTCTCTTTTCCCTCTTCCTTCCAGCATCTGACTTTTTTATCCCCTGTTCCATCCAGTGTCTGCCATCTTTCTCTGCTCCCTTCCATCCAGCACCTGGACCCTTTCTCTTTCCTCCTTCCATCCAGCATCTGCTCCTTTCTCTCTCCACTTCCATCCAGCTTCTGCCCTTTAGTCCTCCCCACTTCCATTCAGCGTCTACCTCTCTGTTCTCCCCTGCTTCAGAAAACAGCAGCAGTGGCAGATGGAGCAGGTCTTGGTGTGCTAATTATTATTATTTTTTTTTTTATTTAAATTTTCCAATATATCACCACATAAAGTGAATATGCAATCGGCATTATTTAACATTAGGAAACAAAAATGATAAGTATATATCTTTACAGCCCATTTGTCCACAAGTTAAAGAAATTTGATTCCAAGATTAAGGAAATTAAAAAAGAAAAAAAAATACAAAACTTAATAATCAATAGATGCTTCCTCTGGTTCAGACCCCAGCCTGCTAAATTAGGGAAGGTTTACTATATTCACATCAACTCTTGCATCAATAAACTCTTTCAACTGTTTTGGATCTTCAAACTGAAAATGTTTACCCTCAAGCATCACATTACAAAAACAAGGAAATCACAAAACAAAATTTGCTCCCAATGCCACCACCCTGGGGCGAAGTTCCAAAAAGGCCCTTCGTCTCATCTGTGTAGGCCGTGAGAGATCTGGAAAGATACGGACCTTTGAGCCCAAAACAGATTTTCTAAGTGTCTCAACGAAAGCCGTAGTACGGCATTCCTATCAGGCTCCAACGCGAAAGTTGTAAGCAGAGTTAACCTCTGAGTAACTATTTCTAATGAGCTTTCTAGAAATGAGGTAAGATTCATTCCCTCCCCTATTACGGGGGGTTTACCATCACCACTCCAGTACTCCCGATGTAATAAGCCCATGTAATGGGAGGGAGTGAGTCCTTGTCCATTCCCAGGATGTCCACCAAATATTTTTTAACCATCTCCAAAGGAGAAATTAACGGCGATTTGGGAAAATTAAGAAACCTAAGGTTAAGTCTTTTAGTCTGATTTTCAAGGTATTCAAGTCGTTTATGTAGGAAATTGTTGTCTTTAACCAAAGCTGTTTCTATAGATCCCATTTCTTGAATTTTGATATCCACACGTTCCAATTTCTGGGTTTGCTGTGCAGTCACTTGTGCTTGAAGCAGGGCAGCCTCAGAAAGAACTTCAATATCAGAAGAATTCTGCTTTAAAGTAGTTTGCATAGAGGTTTGGATATTGTAAACCATGTCCCATAGTGACTCCAGCGTCACAATTGCTGGTCTAATCACTCCACTAGCCACATGAGGAGATTGAGATAGACTATCAGCCCGAGCTAACTTGGAAACAATAGCTTGAGGCAATACCTTTGAAGCCTGTTGTAGTAATGTTTCCTGAAGTTGAGAATCTATCTTCGTTGCTGCAGTCACACCCTCAGACAGGACCAGCTGAGCCACTTCGGCGTCTGTCTCTGTTTGAACACCCAGCAACTCTCTTCCAGGCTGGGGAGGTGCAATTCGCTCCACAGGGCTCAAGGAAGCCCCGTTTCCACTCTCAATCGACTCCGAAGGGCCGAGAGCTACAGTGGGGGTCTAAGTTCCCTGAGGACCCGGTTGCTGCCTGGGAAATTGCAGGGTTGTTTGTTTCATCGTCGAGGAGGTCACAGGAACCGAGGGAAATTCCTTTACCTTCCCCCTCTGCTTCCCCATGGTTAACAAGGCTACAGAGGCACCGAAAGAAACTCACAAACACAGCAGCCTCCAGGAGCAAACACAGGTGTGTCTATTCACAGCGCCATCTTGGAAAAACGGTGTGCTGATTACGCGGTGGGCCAAGACAGCTTTGCGTATTCTTACTGGAAGGTGTGCGGCACTGCAGCTGCGCAGCTTAGAGACCCCAGAAAGAGCAGAAGATACAAGGGAATCGGAGGTGAAAGAACAAAGTAGAAGATGGATGGGACTTGAGGAGGAGGAGGGGGAGGAGAACAGCAAATGATGCCTAGGACTTGGTGATTGAGTGAGAAAGTGTTGGGGGCAGAGCGAGGAATTATGGATGAGAGAGATAGAGAGGGAACTATGAGGGCATAATGAGCACCTGGAAATTGGTAGGTATGGATTCAGGGTGTCAGAATGAGTAAGGGGGTGAAATGGGGGGTAAGGGAAAGGGGATGACATATGAGGAAATGTTGAGAGACATAATGTAAATGCACTGGAGGACTGAAGAGAGGATGAGAGGCATTGAAAAGGGATGGGGGCACTGGGGAGGAGTACGAGAGGAAGGCAATGGGTCTTTTAAGGGATTGATTGAGGGTAGAAATGGGGTTAAAAAGATAGTGAAAAAGAGGTAATAAGAGATGGGTAGATAGATAGATAGACAGACAGACAGATAGACAGATAGAAGAATGGCTTGGAGGCAAGAGAAGGAAGGAGAGATAGCGATGGAGCTAGGGCTGGTGAGGGAATGAAAGGCAGTGGAGGGTAGGTGAGGGCTGAGAGGGTTAGTACAGAGAATGGAAATTGGGAACTAGGGTGTGGGTGAAAGAAAGGGGGTAGGAGACTGGGAGAGGAGAGAGACAGAAGGGACAATGAGAGTGCTGAACAGGGGATGAGAGGGAGATGGGAAAAGCCAGTAGGTAGATAAGAGGTGAAAAGAAGGAGACTAAGAAGAGGGTGAGAGAAAGGGAGAATAAGGATAATAAATGTAGAGGAAAAAAGTAAAAACAGAACAAAAAAAAAACATGAAAAGATCAGTGGCAGAGGTCAAGATGGCAGCAGTAAAGACATCATGAACAATTGCTCCTGGCTTCTATGGTAAATGTGCTGTTTTTCTGTGGCTCACCACCCCCCCCCCCCCCCAGCTTGTTATGGGAAAGAGGAGGGAGGTAGCCGCTCATATAGACCCTCCAAATCTGGCTGTTCTCCTATCGGGATTCCCAGTCCTCACTCTAGAGATTCAGCATTTCGTTTGGGCTTGGAACACCTCAGCATTCTACTGCACTAGAACATTCTTTTAGAAAAGCTGTGGAAGCGTTTTCCTTAATCCCGGAATAGAGGCTTGAACCACTGCAACCTGGAACTCTCAGCAATGTTGTGGAGTGCATCAGATCTGGCTGCAATGCTGTTTCTTCCCTGGTGTGGGTATCTGACTGTGCACCCTGAATTCAGAGCAAAGGGGCACATCAACTGGGCGTTGAAATTCCAGAGAGTTTTGCAGTAGAGCTGCCTCAGCCTCAGGTGGTGACATTGGAGTCCCTTTGGGAAGCCATCCAGGTACTCAATTCCTCGAAGTTAAAGTTATCTGGAAAATTTGTCTTGGATTTGTCATAAGAGGGCAGGGCGGGTTAGAAGGAAAGGCCCAGTGCAGGCCATGGCAATGCCTCAGTACGCTGCAAATAACAAGGTATAAACTAAGAGGGGAGGGGAGGGGAGAGGAGAGCCGCCAACGGTCTGGGAGGGAAGGAAGAGATGCCAGACCAGGTGTGTGGGCAGCAGAGGGAGAGAGGAAAGGTGGTTAATCATTAAGGGGTCCTTTTACTAAGCTGTGGCAAAAAGTGGCCTGTGGTAGTGTGGGCACATGTTTTGGGTGTGCGCTGGGCCAGTTTTACTGCGTCTGGGGAAAAAGGGCTTTTTTTCAATGGGCCGGGGAAAAAAGCCTGTGGTAAAACTGAAACCAGCAGATGCCTATTTACAACCTGAGCTCTTAACGCCACCCATTGATCTAGCGGTAAGGGCTCATAAAAAAATAATTTGTTCCAGTAGTAAGAGTGCACGCCAAATCTGGAATTACCACCGTGCGGGAGCGCGCTAGCCTGGTGGTAGTCTCATTTTAGAGCATGCTGCATGCACAAAGAGCCTACCACGCCTTTGTAAAAGGGTCCCTAAATGCGATTCATTTTTTAATCACAAATAATGATTAACACGTTAATCATATTGTTAATTGCATTTAACATCCAGCCCTAATAATATTATTTTTTTTCCTATTACTCATGTCACATTAGTTTTGCTGTGATTATATTACTTAAAATATTTTAAATAAAACAAAAATAATAAAAAAAGATCAGTGGCAGCCAGATGTAGAAAAAGAAAAGAAGAGGACAAGATGAGAGAGAAGAAATGGAAAGAAGAAGACTGACACGGTGATTCTCCTCTCTCCCCTGCCCTCTCCTCTCCCATGGCCAGCGATTCTCCTCTCTCCCCTGCCCTCCCCTCTCCCATGTCCAGCGATTCTCCTCTCTCCCCTGCCCTCCCCCATATCCAGCAATTCTCCTCTCTCCCCTGCCCTCCCCTCTCCCATGTCCAGTGATTCTCCTCTCTCCCCTGTCCAGCGATTCCCCTCTCTTCCCTGCCCTCCCCCATGCCCCACTTCCACTCCACTCTCTACCGAAGTCACAGTGGTGAACTGGCGGGCTGCGCAAGTAAAAGCAGCAAGCAGGCAGGCTCGACTCCGTCCTTCGCTTCCCTGCCCTCTCAGCATCCCGCCTGCCCTCGCGGAAAGGAAATGACATCAGAGGAAGGCGGGGCACAGAGAGGGCAGGGAAGCGAAGGACGGAGTCGAGCCTGCCTGCTTGCTGCTTTTACTATCGCTGCTCGCCAGTTCACTGCTGCAATTTTGGTAAATACTTGCAGGGGGCAGAACAGACCGTCGGGGAGCTGCCAGACCTAAAATAAAAGGTGCCGGTATGCTGTACCGGCACAAAAAAAGCACTGGTCTTAGGTATCCTGAAGTCCAGCTTCATTAACTCACACCTGCTAGCATTCATAGTGACTGCTCCTAGCAGGCTCACTTCAATACTTCACTTGTAATCTGTATACCTTCCATGTGGACTCTACTCCAAATACTGCAATCACAAGTTAGGTAAATACTGCAAAATATAAACCTCCTACCTTGACTTGTCTGTCAACACTATGGTCACAGGTTATGATTCTCTTAAGGAACTCTTTCCTCCTTAACATCTTCCCTGGGCCTCCCTGATTTGTACTGCTCGGGGGATTTTAGCTCCCTCCTGACCTGAGCCCTGCCCCTCTGACTCAGGCGGGGCTTAGGTCTGAACAATCTGTGACACTACAGATTGTTTTAGTTTCCCATTAGGAGGTATATTGATGATCTAGGGCCCAATGTAATATTTATATCATTGTCTTTTCAAAGGTGGGATAGGTCTACTATGCAGGGGCGTAGCCAGACAACGGATTTTGGGTGGGCCTAGGCAAGAAGTGGGTGGGCACCAAGTGTTCTCCCCCCCCCCCCCCCCCCCAACCACCACCCAAAAAATATCTCAGCAGGTGAGAAAACGCTTTTTTCCATCTTGGCAGTCTGCAGCATAGTAACATCATGCTTAGTACTTGACAGTATTAATTGGCAATCTTTTGTCTGATTTTTATTGTTATTTAAAGATACCCGATCTACTACAATCTCTTTTGCAACCTCACTATCAGGATACTCTATCTTCCCTGTTATGGTGATATCTTTGAAAGATACCTTATCCCGAACCATGCTCTTTTGAGCGACTGTCGGCCTTCCCCCCATTTCTAGTTTAAAAACTGCTCTATCTCCTTCTTAAACGCCGATGCCAGCAGCCTGGTCCCACTCTGGTTAAGATGGAGCCCATCCTTTCGGAATAGGCTCCCCCTTCCCCAGAATGTTGCCCAGTTCCTAACAAATCTAAAGCCCTCCTCCCTGCACCATCGTCTCATCCACGCATTGAGACTCTGGAGCTCTGCCTGTCTCTTGGGCCCTGCGCGTGGCACAGGTAGCATTTCAGAAAATGCTACCCTGGAGGATCTGGATTTCAGCTTTCTACCTAAGAGCCTAAATTTTGCTTCCAGAACCTCTCTCCCACATTTTCCTATGTCATTAGTACCCACATGTACCAAGACAGCCGTCTCCTCCCCAGCACTATATAAAATCCTATCTAGGTGACGCGTGAGGTCCGCCACCTTCGCACCAGGCAGGCAAGTCACCAGGCGATCCTCACGTCCACCAGCCACCCAGCTATCTATATGCCTAATGATCGAATCACCAAGTACAACAGCTGTCCTAACCTTTCCCTCCCGGGCAACATTTGGAGATATATCCTCGGTGCGAAAGGATAATACATCCCCTGGTGGGCAGGTCCTGGCTACAGGAGTACTTCCTACTTCACTAGGGTGATGCTCTCCTTCTAGGAGACCTCCCTCCTCCAAGGTAGCACAGGGGCTACCTGACTGGAGGTGGGACTTCTCTACAACATCCCTGTAGGTCTCCTCTATGTACCTCTCTGTCTCCCTCAGCTCCATCAAGTCTGCTACTCTAGCCTCAAGAGAACGGACACGTTCTCTGAGAGCTAGGAGCTCTTTGCATCGGGCACACACATATGACACCTCACCAATTGGGAGATAATCATACATGTGACACTCAATGCAAAAGACTGGATAGCACCCCTCTCGCTGCTGGACTGCTGACTCCATCTTAGTGTTTTTTGAGTTTTTCCGTAATTTAAAACTTGCTAAAGTATTAAGGATATCAGCCTATCACTAACTTACAGTTCCTCCTTTAAACCCCAATCTTCAAGTTCCGAAAGCACAAGCAAAATTTGTTCACTTACCAGAGAAATATCCTCTTCTCCCAGAACTTATTAGAAGGAAAGCTTGAGCAGAGGCCCCGAGTGGATCGGAACGGACCTGGGAGTCACTCCGGTGAAGGCTCCGAGGATATGCAGATGAGCTGCAAGTCCTCCACGGCACCTGAGAAGGCAACCGGTGGGAGAGCTGGGCACCTCTCAACCAAGAAAAGGCTTACCAGGGGTTAGGCCGAAGCCAGCATTCCTCCCCCTGAGGGTCACCTGATCCTGGCTAAGAAGTACCTGGTAGCTCTGGGTAGGTGGAGCGAAAGCCCTGGGTAACTGTGGCGAAGGCCCTGGGAAGGTCGGGGTGGATTTGGGAGTCACCCCGGATGCAGCTGTGAGGATATGCAGAACGCTGCAAGTCCTCCACAGCACCTGGTAGGAGCACTGTGCACCTTGAGCAGAGGCCCCGAGTGGATCGGAACGGACCTGGGAGTCACTCCGGCGAAGGCTCCGAGGATATGCAGATGAGCTGCAAGTCCTCCACGGCACCTGAGAAGGCAACCGGTGGGAGAGCTGGGCACCTCTCAACCAAGAAAAGGCTTACCAGGGGTTAGGCCGAAGCCAGCATTCCTCCCCCTGAGGGTCACCTGATCCTGGCTAAGAAGTACCTGGTAGCTCTGGGTAGGTGGAGCGAAAGCCCTGGGTAACTGTGGCGAAGGCCCTGGGAAGGCCGGGGTGGATTTGGGAGTCACCCCGGATGCAGCTGTGAGGATATGCAGAACGCTGCAAGTCCTCCACAGCACCTGGTAGGAGCACTGTGCACCTTGAGCAGAGGCCCCGAGTGGATCGGAACGGACCTGGGAGTCACTCCGGCGAAGGCTCCGAGGATATGCAGATGAGCTGCAAGTCCTCCACGGCACCTGAGAAGGCAACCGGTGGGAGAGCTGGGCACCTCTCAACCAAGAAAAGGCTTACCAGGGGTTAGGCCGAAGCCAGCATTCCTCCCCCTGAGGGTCACCTGATCCTGGCTAAGAAGTACCTGGTAGCTCTGGGTAGGTGGAGCGAAAGCCCTGGGTAACTGTGGCGAAGGCCCTGGGAAGGTCGGGGTGGATTTGGGAGTCACCCCGGATGCAGCTGTGAGGATATGCAGAACGCTGCAAGTCCTCCACAGCACCTGGTAGGAGCACTGTGCACCTTGAGCAGAGGCCCCGAGTGGATCGGAACGGACCTGGGAGTCACTCCGGCGAAGGCTCCGAGGATATGCAGATGAGCTGCAAGTCCTCCACGGCACCTGAGAAGGCAACCGGTGGGAGAGCTGGGCACCTCTCAACCAAGAAAAGGCTTACCAGGGGTTAGGCCGAAGCCAGCATTCCTCCCCCTGAGGGTCACCTGATCCTGGCTAAGAAGTTCAGAAATCATAGCCATAAGTACAGACAGTTATTCAAACATTATCACGTGCACACAGGCACCCATACACACACTGCAAAAGTAAACAAAAACTTCTACAGAGTACATCCAAAACTTAATTTTTATTTCCTCATTTCCATCTTCCAAAATTCTAGACAGCAGATATAAAGATCAGCAGGACCCAAAGCAGTCCAAAAAAAGTAAAGTCAGTGGAGGAGACACTCATGTCCTGCCCATGCCCCACCCCCATCTCTACCCCCTCGAAAATGCATGTGATGCCACTTACACTCACCCTTATAGATTAGTGTTTAAGACAAGTGCATGCATAAATGACAATTCAAGTTTCAAGTTTATTTCAATTTACTAATCTGCCAGCTTAGGAAACCATCTAGGAGACTTACAATATCATTAAATACAGAGAAAATAATAGAATATGTACATAGACAATCAGAGAGTGAGGAAAAGGGGAGGAACTCCATTAAGAAAAAAGGAGAAGGAATAAACAATAGGGATGCTCCATCTCTACCTGTTTTCAAATCTATGCTGAAAACCCACCTTTTCACCACTGCTTTTGGCTCCTAACCACTACTCAATTCCCCTATCCTTGTTCCTTCTCACCCAGTACTTTCCTCGCCCTTAATTGTCTTGCCTGTCTGTATTTTTAGATTGTAAGCTCTATCGAGCAGGGACTGTCTCTCTGTGTCAGGTGTTCAGCGCTGTGTGCGACTGTAGCGCTATACAAATGTTAATAATAATAATTATTCAGAATGGAAGTGGGATGCTTTGCATGTGGTACTTAACTGTAGGTGCATAGTTATAGACTTGCCCTTGAAATTCTGTCCCAGTACCTATAGATGATAGAGATTGATGAGGTTTTATGACACGGCACATGACATTGATTAATGCCAGGATATTTTGGGGCCCTGTTACTAAGCCGCATTAGGCTGTACGCGTGTGCAGCACACGCCCAAATGAGACTACCACAAGGTCAGCATACCCTTCTGGTGGTAACTTCAGATTTGACACGCGCCCATAACGTGTAGATGAATTATTTATTTCCTCCTACATGCGCCGGTTCCAGCGTTAATCTGCACTTGGTGCACACCGACCAGTCACCGCGTGTGTACCGCGTGAGCCTTTACTGCTAGATCAATGGGTGGCGTTAAGGGTTCATGCCATTTTTGGGGGGGCGCGCTGGTTTTTTACCGCAGGCTCTTTTCCCATCCCATTTTTTTAAAGCCCTTTTTTGTAGATGTGGTAAAAACTGGCCTGGCGCACGACCAATACACGCGCCTACACTACCGCAGGCCACTTTTTACCGTGGCTTAGTAAAAGGGCCCCTTTGTTTGCAATCAAAAGTGAGACCCCCAACAGTAGCCCTTTCCTTTGATGTGAGCACATAGAGTGGTCACACTTGTTTAAGGCTATGGAATGAATTGGTTTCTGGGCTAAGTTCTTAAGATGGTTTGCACTCTTTACACAACCCCATAGGAATATGTAAATGTAAACAGGGAATGCCCTTAGCTGATAAGATTTTATCATGGTACCCAGCGAGGGTCTTTGGTATCCCCACAGCTAATTTAATATTGCTATTGAATCAATGGTGTTTGAATTAGGCAGGATCTCAAGATCCAAGGGGTTAAGTCTGCATAGCTGAAGCAAAAACTATCCATTCATGCAGATGAAATCATGGACTTTATTACAATGGATTTGGTTCCCCAGCATTTAACTGGCCAAATCTGCAATGCATCATCTTAATATTCATACAATGAAGATAGATTTAACCACCTACCCTATTAAATGGAATGGGGAAGCCATAAAGTAGTTGGTAGTGTGGTTTCACCGCTCTCTCCTCAACACCACAGAAAGAAATACACAAAATTATCTACAGTAAAGGAATAAATAGGTTGCTGATTGACTTTTTACCTAACTTGATGGTAGAGGCTAGAAACAAATATGGTTGTGGCTCCAAACCATTATTCAGTTTTTAATATGCTGCAATTACCATTCCTAGAAAAGTTTATAATTAGGTAGTGCAATGTCTGATTAAATATCTATGGAAAAACAGGACCCCTTATGTAACAGTGAGCAAGTCTGAGTTAAACAAAACATTTTGGGCTGAGATTTCTCAATTTTCACCTGTACCATTCTGCATTTGTACTGAGGTTGGGTGCCTTACGGTCCTCTACATCACAGTAGAATGACCATCCAAACTGGCTACTGTTCCAAGAATTCTGGGCTTCTTATGTCATTTATTTTGGTCCAGGTATGTGATGAAATAGTGTCCACTGCCAAACAATGGAGTCCTTTTTCAGTAAATTGGCACTATGGGATGACTCTAATTCTGAAAGAACCAATTCACTGGAGGCCATGCCAAGACAGAGGTACCTGGCTGCTAGGACAGCTGATAAATGGTGAATCAAGGGGTCCTTTTACTAAGGTGCGCTAGCAGATTTAGGGCTCTGCTTACTAAGGTGCGCTAACATTTTTAGCGTGTGTTAAAAATGAGCGCGCTGATGCTAGAGACATCCATATATTCCTATGGGTGTCTCTAGTCTTAGCACGCGTTAATTTTTAGTATGCACTAAAAATGCTAGTGCGCCTATAGCGCAGCTTAGTAAACAAGGCCCTTAGTGTGCACTAAATGATAAGGCACCCATAGGAATATAGCGGATGTCTTATCATTTAGCGCAGGCTAAACAGTGCACCTTAGTAAAAGGACCCTCACATGACTATTTTCAGAAGGGCACTTTGTTCTTTGGTAAAAACAGAAAGGAGGTTCAATAATGTATAAATGTTCAGGATTCATCTTAAAAACAGTTTAACTTGAAAAAATTAATAGATCACATTTTATCACAAACAACCCAGTGAAACTAAAAATTTGTGAAGTATCTTAAAAACAAACAAACAAAAAAAGAAAGTGAAATGAATTAATTCCAGATATCAGTATTGGGAAGGTTTTTTTGCAAATGATGAAGTGAAGAGCATTTGATCAAGTTAGCTCTTTGAGGCTTTTTCCTTCCTTTTATGAATATCTTGATATCCGTAATATTTTCACGCTGTAGATCCTTTGGCACTGCTTTATTCTAGCGAATATATAATTCCACACCCAAATTTTTTTGTTGTTCTAGTTAAATTCCAGAAAAATTCATTTGTAAAAGCTTTTCTTTGAACATATTGATATATTAGACATCCTGCATAATCATTTTACTTGACAAATAGATTTTAAAGAGTACAATTCCAAAAGCTCTTAACTATATAATCTGAATCACGACATACTTACTAACTTTACTTGCAGTAACTGACACATTGTACTGGGCTGTACTTTCTCTGTCCAACAGTTCATTGGTCGCAATTGTTCCTTCAGTTGCATCAATTGCAAAATATTTGTTGGCTTCGTTGTTCCAGTCAATCCAGTACCTGCATATGAAATGTATCAGTAAGTCCAAAAGATTTTAGCTAATAGTCAAACCAACAATTTTCCCCGATTCTGAGGATTTCAAGTGAGTGCTGAGAATAAAGTCTGTTTCAAAGCATGTACTTAGGGGCCTTTTTACTAAGACACGTAGGTGCCTACGTGCGCCAAATTAAAACGACTGCCAGGCTACCGCATGCCCTGGGCAGTAGTTCTAATTTTTATGTACATCCAAAATGCGTGGCAAAAAATAATTTCTATTTTCTACCGCATGGCGCTAACTGGGCGGTAATCAGCAGTGTACGTGCGCTGACGATTACCGCCTGAACGTGTGAGACCTCACCGCTAAATCAATGGGTGGCGGTAAGGTCTCAGGCCCAAAATGGGCGCGTGCTGATTTTTATTTTGCCGCACGTCCATTTTCGCATGTCCAAGACACGCGCCTATACCAGCACAGGCCATTTTCCAGCATACCTTAGTAAAAGGGCCCCTTAATTATGTCAAAATAAATGTAATTATAAAAGGGAATGATCAAACTACCTATATATGTGCAAATAGAATACAACATTTTTCTCACCGGTACGTATATTTATAGTAAAATTAAGTTTACAGCTTTGCTTTGATTATTGATATGCAAGTTATTTTTCTTCCCTGACTCAACATGCCTCTGGGATGTACAGTAGGTAAAACCACACAACTTGTGGGACACCCATACATTTCACTCCCATTGCAGGTGAGAAATTTTTAAAAAATGATCCATGAAGGTAAAAAGCATTTAATTCAGAGAAAGTGTCTTTTGAAACTGCTCTTACCAGGATGGGAGCAAATATTCAACATGTTTCACAAATAATTTGCTTCTTCAAGAGTTACAGTCAACTTGATAAACATATATCATATATGGGCCAACATTACAAGCAAATAGGACCCTTATTTTAGGAGTCCTAGTTGCAATTTAAATGCATAAATACCAGCATTTACACATGTACATTAATGCTGGAACTCAATTTTAGAAAACCAAGATTTATACATATGTATCTGCAATAAGTACATATGGCAAGGAGGCAAGATATACATATACATATACCCCATTTCAGAAGGAGAACATTTATGATCACCATAAACATAGGGGAGAGACTGTTGAAGAATTATTTGTTTGAGCTAGTTTTTGCATAAAATGTTTGTACGTTTGGGTAGCTTGCCAGGTACCCTTGACCTGGATTGGCCACTGTCGGGGACAGGATGTTGGGCTCAATGGACCTTTGGTCTTTTCCCAATATGGCATTACTTATGTACTTATATCCTTGGACTGATGATAGACAGGGAGTATTTTGGCACTGAGGTGACTGGATCTATGACCATTTGAGTTTTGTTTATACTGGATGGGTTTTGTTTTGTATTGACTATCATGTTTTTATTATTATGTGTGTGTGTGTGGTTTTGTAATCTGCCTTGTACAAAGGTGGACTATAAGTAATTAATCTAATCTAATCTAACCATGGTCATCGGGATTTCCAGCTATTCAATACTGGGCATTATTCTGCTTTTGTAAAAGTGCATGTTTTGGGCCATGCTGTACAAGAGAGATTAAGGGAGGTCCACTTCCATAATCCCCTAGTATCCGTCCCCCTAAAATTGATAGTGCTAAATGATTGTGGGCTCTATACTTAATTGGGAATACTTAGATGTGCAGGCTTCCAAAATGGCACACATGCATGTCTTCATGCCGACTTATTTCTATGTTCTGAAATACCAACTTACATGTGTAAATTTTGAGTGGAGGAGTAAGCTAGTGGTTAGTGCAGCAGCCGTTGATCCTGGGGAACTGGGTTCAATTCCCACTGCAGCTCCTCGTGACTCTGGGCAAGTCACTTAACCCTCCATTGCCCCAGGTACAAATAAGTACCTGTATATACTATGTAAAGCGCTTTGAATGTAGTTGCAAAAAAAAAAAAAACACAGAAAGGCGGTATATCAAGTCCCATTTCCCTTTCCTTAAATGCTGACATGTAGGTTTCCCAATTTCCTCCACACAGTGGCGTAGGAAGGGGGGGTGGTACGCCCCGGGTGCACGCCGCTGGGGGGGGGGGGGGGTCCGCTCCGTTGGTTCCTTGCTCCCTCTGCCCGGAACAGGTTACTTCCTGTTCCGGGGCAGAGAGAGCAAGGAACCAATGGAGCCGACGCAGCTCCCAGCGACGTGGACTCGGGGGCGGATCGGCCCTCTCGCCCGCCTCTCGCTTTTAAATCAATTAAAAATGCGCTCCGGGGGGAGGGTGCGCGCCGAGGGGGGGCGCTGTGCTGCACCCGGGGGGGGGGGGCGCAGCGGCGACCCACCCCGGGTGTCAGCCGCCCTTGCTACAGCACTGCCTCCACAAATGTTTTAGACATTGACAATTGTAAAATGGTTGCTCAGTCCCATGAAAATGGTGAATTCCTGCATATATTTTAGAAAAGGCTCTATGTCAGCAGATCATTTTCTAAAATATTGCCAGAATTTGACATGCTATCATCTCGGCATTCTGACTGGCAGGAGTATGGTGATACACGAGTGCATGCTTATAAATTCTGGTCATGGGTATCATGGCTTCCCACCACACATGCCACAGCTTGCACATATACATGGTATAGCACACAACTAGGAGGACATGAATTTATTCTATGGAAGCAGTTTCATTCTTTTTTTATGGTTGTAACAAAGGTAAGTTGCAAGACATTTATGGGACAATATTAAAAAAGGATTTGCATTGATAAATGGGTATTTATCTGGGAAATAAAGCTTTGAAAATTCCCTCATCAATGCAATTTAACAGTTCACATATTTTACCAATGTGAAAAAGAGAGTGGGGATAAATTGAGCAGTGAAAATACACATGCAGACTTATTTTCAAAACCTATGCACATAATTTTGCCATTGCTTTATGCCCCTGTTTCCAGGGAAGTGCAAAAGTATGAGGGGGCCTGTACGCACTAGATAGATTTAAAAAAGGAAACAGTGAAGAATTACACCCTGAAACTGTGTCTGCAGTGCCATTGCCCATTTCAAACTCTCCCTCTCCCATGGCAATTTTCAAACTGCACACAAGGGTTGCAAGCTAATTTTCAGTCTAATCCTGCAGGCAATATTATGGGGGTCTTTAACGAAGCGGCGGTATGACAAACATGAGCTTCCCGCTCGCTAATCCAGAACCACTCCTGGGCTACTGCAACAGCCCAGTGATAGTTCCCACCTCCAGCGCACACCACTTCTGGCGCTACAAAAATATGGTGTTTACCCAGCGGTAATCAGGCAGTGCCGCGTGATGCCCGGTTAGTGCCGGGTTAGTACAGGAGCCCTTACCGTCACTTCCCCTCCAAAATGGCATTGCGGCAAGTAGTTCACTTGCCGCACTGCCATTTCTTTTTTAAAAAAGACAGCCTTTTACCCGCTGTGGTAAAAGGGGGCTTCAGCGCGCATCAAAAACACGCGCTGATTCCAACACAGGCCCCATTTTACTGCAGCTTGGTAAGGACCCCTATATGCCTTGATCCCCTCATCTTCCTCTGTGGCCCCTGATGACTGATTGATCTGGTTCCTGTGCATTTTCTAAAATAGTTTTTACATTTCATGTATGTAGCCTAGTCCAGATCCAGGCATGATGTTGAAACATGGCAATGTTGGTTTTTAATTGATTTATGTCTTTTAAAATCATGTGTTTATGGTTTCCTACACATCGATTGTTATATGAATCTATACTTAATTATGTTTGTATTAGTTCTTTCATATGGACTTTTAGGGGGTATCTTACTTAGGCGCGCTGGCGTTTTTAGTGTGCGCTAAAAATAGGCACGGCTAAAGCTAAAGACGCCCATAGGAATAAGTGGAGGGGCATAATTGAACGAAAACATCTATCTCCATGGGCGTTTATCTCCGAGAACGGGTCCGTGAAGGGGCGGACCGAACCGTATGTTCGAAAAAAAATAGACGTCCATGTTTTATTCGACAATTTGTGAGCTGGGCGTTTTTGTTTTTCAGTGATAATGGAAAATGAAAGCGCCCAGCTCAAAAACGAATAAATCCAAGGCATTTGTTCGTGGGATGGGCCAGGAGTCGTAGTGCACTGGTCCCCCTCACATGCCAGGACACCAACCGGGCACCCTAGGGGGCACTTTTACAAAAACAAAAAAAAAAGGTAAAAGAGCTCCCAGGTGCATAGCACCCTTCCCTTGTGTGTTGAGCCCCCCAAATCCCCCTCAAAACCCACTGCCCACAAGTCTACACCATTACTATAGCCCTAAGGGATGAAGGGGGGCACCTACATGTGGGTACAGTGGGTTTGGGGGGGTTGGACGACTAATAAGCATTAAGCAGCACAATTGTAACAGGTAGGGGGGGGTGGGCCTGGGTCCACCTGCCTGAAGTCCACTGCACCCCCTAACAACTGCTGCCAGGGAGGTGGGTATGACATTTGAGGGTGAAAATAAAAAGTTGTGAAACATCATTTTTTGTGGTGGGAGGGGGTTAGTGACCACTGGGGGAGTCAGGGGAGGTCATCCCCGATTCCCTCTGGGGGTAATCTGGTCATTTAGGGCACTTTTTGGGGCCTTATTCGTGAAAAAACAGGGTCCAGGAAAAGTGCCCTAAATTCTAGCTACAAACGCATACTTTTTTTCCATTATCGGCGAAAGGCGCCCATCTCTCCTCGGCCGATAACCACGCCCCAGTTCCACCTTCGCCACGCCTCCGACACGCCCCCGTCAACTTTGTACGCTTCCGCGATGGAGTGCGGTTGAAAACGTCCAAAATCGGCTTTCCATTATACC
The DNA here is from genome assembly GCF_901765095.1 of Microcaecilia unicolor. NCBI lineage: Eukaryota > Metazoa > Chordata > Amphibia > Gymnophiona > Siphonopidae > Microcaecilia > Microcaecilia unicolor. Next base: position 295,045,690 of record NC_044031.1, read on the forward strand.
GATTTATTCGTTTTTGTGACATAAACGTCTATCTCCCGATTTGGGTCGAAATCTAGATGTTTTTCTCTTTCAATTATAAGGTGGATAGGCATCTTTAGCATTTAGCATGCACCTAGTTTTAGCGCGCGCTAAAAATACCAGAGCGCCTAAGTAAAAGACCCCCTTACTTTATTTTGCAGCTATTTATAAGTTCTGTTTGAGGTCTCTGCTCTTTTGGTTTTTGGAGTTTAATGTTAAACAGTTTACATAACGTTCACATATTATTTTTGCTACACACATACTAATGTAAAGAAAAAAATCATATAAAATCCATTCTTTGAAAAATCATTACATTTTCAAGGATAAAGTGGATAAATAAAAAAAGTATATTTTTCTGAAACCTTAAGCTCTGCTCTGGAATTTTAATGCACAAATAGCTCAGGTCAATGTGCTGAGAACACTAGGATTCCCATTTGTCTTTGTCACTATCAATTTCTACCACCCTTTCAACTAATGACCTTCCTCACATATGTCTACTAGAACAAGGAATATTGCTGCTCCTAAGTCTCAGACTTCTCAGTACTATGATTATTGCTACTACTACTTATCATTTCTATAGTGCTACTAGACATACGCAGCGCTGTACACTTGAACATGAAGAGACAGTCCCTGCTCGACAGAGCTTACCATCTAATTAGGACAGACAAACAGAACAAACAAGAGATAATTTCAAATAACATTTAGTCTAACAATGATTCAAGGACACTAATTTCTTTATTATCGTTTACATATTGTTGTTTTAAATGTTGTTTACTATTTTACTTTTATTTATTACCACATTTGTATCCCACCTTTCTACAGATATGTGTAAGCCACATTGAGCCTGCAGTTTGTGGGAAATTACTACTACTTAACATTTCTAGAGCGCTACCAGGGTTACGCAGCGCTGTACAATTTAACAAAGAGAGACAGTCCCTGCTCAAAGAGCCTACAATCTAATAGACAAGTGAACGGTCGGTCCGATAGGGGCAGTCAAATTGGGGCAGTCTGGATTCACTGAACGGTAAGGGTTAGGTGCCGAACGCAGCATTGAAGAGGTGGGCTTTAAGCAAAGACTTGAAGATGGGCAGGGAGGGGGCTTGGCGTAAGGGTTCAGGAAGGTTGTTCCAAGCATAGGGTGAGGCAAGGGATATAAATGTATTAAGCACTATAGAAATGATTTATAGTAGCAGTAGTAGTAATAGTAAATAAATAAATAGAATATTAAAGTAAGGATGATAAAATAAGGGTTCTGAACAAGTGAATAAGAGCTAGGAGTTAAAAGCAGCGTAAAAAGGTGGGTTTTTAGCTTAGATTTGAAGACGGCCAGAGATGGAGCTTGACGTACCGGCTCAGGAAGTCTATTCCAGGCATATGGTGCAGCAAGATAAAAGGAACGGAGTCTGGAGTTAGCGGTGGAGGAGAAGGGTACAGATAAGAAAGATTTACCCAGTGAATGGAGTTCCCAGGGAGGAATGTAGGGAGAGATGAGAGTGGAGAGGTACTGAGGAGCTGCAGAGTGAATTATTTATTTATTGCATTTGTACCCCACATTATCCCACCTTTTTGAAGGCTCAATGTGGCTTACAGAGTAGGGTTATGCTAAAGTCAGTACATGATTAAAATACAGTTGATCATGGGCTGAGGTAAACAAGGAGTTAGCTAAAGTCAGTACATGATTAAAAGATAGTTGATCATGAGCTGAGGTAAACAAGGCGTTAGATGGACAGATGTTGGGTAGATTATGTGAAGTCAATAAGAGGAGTTTGAACTGTACGTGGAAACGGATAGGAAGCCAGTGAAGTGACTTGAGGAGAGGGCTAATATGAGCATAACGACACTGGCGGGAATATTAGTCGTGCAGCAGAATTTTGAACAGATTGAAGAGGAGAGAGATGGCTAAGTGGGATACCTGTGAGAAGCAAGTTGCAATAGTCTAAGCGAGAGGTGATAAGAGTGTGGATGAGGGTTCTGGTAGTGTGCTCAGAAAGGAAAGGGCAAATTTTGCTGATATTATAGAGAAAGAAACGAAAGGTTTTAGCAGTCTGCTGAATATGTGCAGAGAAGGAGAGGGAGGAGTCTAAGATGACCCCACGGTTACGAGCTGATAACAGAGGAAGGATGAGAGTGTTACCCACAGAAATAGAGAATGGGGGAAGAGGAGAGCTGGGTTTTGGGGGAAAGATAAGAAGCCCAGTCTTGGTCATGTTTAGTTTCAGATGGCGCTGAAACATCCAGTCAGCAATGTCAGACAGGCAGACTGATACTTTGACCTGGATTTCGGCTGAGATTTCTGGTGTGGAGAGGTAGATCTGGGAGTCATCAGCATAAAGATGATACTGAAAACCATGGGATGAGATCAGAGTACCAAGGGATGAAGTATAGATGGAGAAAAGATGAGGTCCCAGGACAGATCCCTGAGGTACACCAACTGACAGTGGGATAGAAGTAGAGGAGAATCCACTAGAGTATACACTAAAGGTACGCTGGGAGAGATAAGAAGAAAACCAGGAAAGAACAGAGCCCTGAAATCCAAGTGAGGACAGCATATTGAGTAGGCTGTGATCAGCAGTGTCAAAAGCAGCAGATAGATCGAGAAGGATGAGGATAGAATAGAGACCTTTGGATCTGGCCAGGGACAGATCATTGGAGACTTTAGCAAGCGCTGTTTCAGTTGAATGAAGGGGGAGAAAGCCAGATTGAAGTGGATCAAGAATAGCTTGAGATGAAAGAAAGTCAAGGCAACGGTGGTGAACAGCACGTTCAAGTATCTTAGATAGGAAAGGGAGCAGGGAGATGGAGCGATAGTTGGAAGGACAGGTAGGGTCCAATGAAGGTTTTTTGAGGAGTGGTATAACTATAGCATGTTTGAAGGCATCAGAAACAGTTGCAGTGGAAAGTGAAAGATTGAGGATATGACAGATAAAAGGGATGATATTAGGAGAGATAGTGCTAAGTAGATGGGAGGGAATAGGATCAGAGGAACAGATAGTTTCAAGGAGGAAAGAAAATGTGCAGTTTGCTCTTCAGTGATTTCAGAAAAGGAAGAAAAGGAGGCAGGGGTTTCCAGTTGAGAGAATGGACTAAGGGAAGGAGAAGTGGAGGTGACCTGGTTGAGAATTCAAGTTTAATCTTGTGAACCTTATCATGAAAGTACTCAGTCAGAGTCTGGGGAGAAAGTGAAGGGGGAGTTGGAGGTGAAGGCACTTTGAGGAGAGAGTTCAGTGTGGCAAAGAGACGTTGAGGGTTTGAGCCAAGAGAATTTGTCAACTGGATGTAATAGTCCTGTTTGGCAAGTAAAAGAGCAGACTGGAAGGAGGTCAGCAAGAATTTGAAATGTATGAAATCAGCATGGGCACGGGATTTCAGCCAAAGGCGTTCGGCAGAGCGGGCACAGGAACGTAGGTAGCGGATTCTAGAGGTCAACCAAGGCTGGGGTGTGGTACATTTTACAGAATGGGGAATGGGAGGAGCGAGAGTATCCAGAGCAGAGGATCGAATAGTATTATAGGAAGAGACAGCCTCATTGACAGACTTGGATAGCATAGTGGTAGAAAAGAGATTTGAAACACTGGAGGACAGAGTAGAAGGGTCAATGGCCTGAAGATTCCTAAATGTGTTGGTTAAGATTGGAAGGGACTGGGGAGGAGGGTGTTTAAGTGTGAAAGTTATCAGATGATGGTCAGAGAGGGGAAGAGTTGAGGCACAGAAACTGGAGAGTGAGCAGTTTGAGAAGAGGATAAGATCAAGACAGTGGGCATTCTGGTGAGTGGGGGCAGTGGAGCACAGTTGAAGATTGAAAGAGGATGATAAAGCAAGAATCTGAGAAGCATAAGAGTCAGAGGGATCATTAGCATGAATGTTAAAATCCAAAATAATGAGGGAAGGAGATGAAGGTTCAAGAAAGAACGAAAGCCAGGCATCAAAGTCAGTGAGAAAGGAAGAAAGGGACTTATCAGGGGGTCAATAAATGACTGTTACTCGGAGAGGCAGAGGAGCAAATAGACGGATGGCATGGACTTTGAAGGAAGAAAAACAGGAGACTGAGGTGGAAGAAGAGGTTGAAATCTACAAGAGGGTGAAAGTAGTAGCCCAACACCACCTCCGCAGCCAACTGGGCGAGGATCCCTTTTACTGCAGCAGGTAAAAGGCCGTTTTATAAATTATTATTAAAGAAGTGGCAGTGAGGCAAGTGAACCACTTGCTGTGCGGCCATTTTGGGGAACAGCACTTACTGCCACCCATTGAGGTGGAGGTAAAGGCTCCTGCGCTAACCCAGAAGTAACCAGGCAGCGCATGGCACTGCTTAATTACTGCCAGGTAAACACCGGAGCTACAAAAATAAAAATAGTTTTGTAGTGCCGAAAATGGCGTGCTTTCGGGGTGGGAACTACCACTAGGCTGCAGCGGTAGCCCAGTGGTATTTCAGGTTTAGCGAGCAGTAAGCCCGCATTGGGCTTACCACCGCTTACTAAAAGATCTCCAAATTTGTGCATGTAATTTATAGTGCCATTTATAGAATTTGGGGGTAAATGTACAGCCTTTTATAAAATATATATAGAACCATGAAAAATATATGTGTATTTGGCAGCAAGCAAAGCAGAGAAAGCTATTTTAGAAAAAAATAAACAAAAAAAGAACATAATAAGAGCAGCACCATGCTGGGATTTTGTTTGTGTAAGCACTGGCGATCAGTTTGCAAACTACATGTCTAAGTGCCACCACATCTACATCTAACTGGCAGAGTTCTCCAAGCGGCACATATGAGAGTCAACTGAGGAGATGAGTACTGAAACTAAAAATGATGAAATCTTAGGGTAGTTTTTAACTCTAGGGAGCTAAGCACTAATTACCCCTCAAGCTATCCTTCCATGCTCTGCCTGCGACCAGCCCTGGTTGCAGCCTTGCAAATATCCTCTATGGAGTCTGATCTCAAGCGGGCTACTGACGCAGCCATGGCTCTCACATTGTGAGCCATGACATGACCCTCAAGAGTCATCCCAGCCTGGGCATAAGCAAAAGAGATGCAATCTGCTGTCCAATTTGAAAGTGTGCATTTGCCAGTGGCCACCCCCGAGCTGTTGGGGGCCAAAAAAACAAAGAAAAAAAAGCTGGGTGGACTGGCTAAGGGCTTGAGTCTGCTCACTTGCAGTCTAAAGTATGCAGTACACTTTTTCCAGGATGGACATGAGGGAAAAATGTTGGCAGAAAAATTGACTGGTTAAGAAGGAACTTCTACACTACCTTAGGAAGGAACTAAGGGTGCATGCAGAGGATTACTCTGTTATGATGAAATTTAGTATATACAGTGGATAAGCTAACAGGGCCTGGAGTTCATTGACTCTGCACACTGAAATGACTGCCATCAGAAACACAATTTTCCAGGTCAAAAACTTCAGATGACAGGAATTCAGATGCTCAAAAGGAACTTTCATCAGCTGGGTGAGGAATATGTTGAGACCCCATGACACAGTGGGAAGTTTGATAAGGGGCTTTGTTAGCAAGAAACCTCTCTAAAAACAAACAACTAAAGGGTGTACAGAGATGGACTCACCTCCTATATGGTGATGGTATGTGCCAATTGTACTGAGATGAAGGGAAATGGGGACTTGGGACTAACTTACTAACCAACCAACTAACTAACTAACTAACTAACTAACTAACTAACTAACTAACCCTTACAGAGTGAGTTTTCAAACCAGACAGAGAGGTGTGAGAGATACTCAAGCAGTTTTTGTATAGGGCAAGAGGGCCTTGCCCTCACACTAGACGGAAAACCTCCTCCACTTAAAAGAGTAATACCTTTTAGTGGAATACTTCCTGAAAGCCAGCAAGACACTCTCAGGCAATACCAGGGTTTTGAATTCTATGCTCTCAACATCCAAGCCGTGAGGGCTAGGGATTAAAGGTTAGGATGCAGAAGGGAACCCTTGTTCTGCGTGATGAGGGTCGGAAAACAATGCAATCTGAATTGACATCAGAGACCTCCAAATGGATCTTGGGAGGACAATTCCAGAAGAAGAGGGAATCAGATTTGCCGCAGCCAGTAAGGAGCAATCAGAATCATGGTGCTCTGATCTTGCATGAGTTTCAGCAAAATCTTCCCTGTGAGAAGTATGGGAGGATATGCATACAAAAGACCCTACCCCCAATGTAGGAGAAAGGCATCTTATTAGTCTGCTGTGTGATCCGAGCCTGGAGCAGAACTTAGGGACTTTGTTGTTGAGATGAATGGCGAAAAGATCCACTAAGGGGATGCTCCACTTTCAGAAGATCTTGCAGGCTACACTCATGTTTAGATAGAACTCATGCAATTGCAATATCCTGTTCAATCTCTCTTCCAGGCAGTTGTTCTTGTGAGGTAGGCAAGTGGCACTGAAGTCCATATCATAAGGTAGAGCCCACTGCCACATGCCCACCATTTCCTGACACAAGGGGTAGGATCCCGTAACCCCTGCTTGTTGAGACAGAACATCACAATCTGGTTGTCTGTTTGAATGAGAACAATTTGATTCTGGAGTCAATCTCTGAAAGCATTTAGATCATTCCAAATAGCCGTGAGCTCGAGGAGATTGGTGTGGAACTGAACCTCCTGAGCAGACTACTGGCTCCGAGTGTGAAGCCCATCTACATGAGTTCTCCAACCTAGGTTGGATGCATCCTTTGTCAACAGCTGCTGAGGCAGTGGAATTTGGAATGGAATCCTAGAGTTAAATTTGACCGAATTGTCCACTAGAGAAGGGCATGGGCCAGTTCTGGTGGTATGTGAATAGCATCCAATAGGTTTCCTGTTGTCTGAGATCACTGGAAATCTAAGGGCCACTCTCAAGTGCAGCCGTGCCATGGGAGCGACATGCACAGTGGAATCTCAACCTTTGCTCAGCTGAAACCAGATAACTGCTGCGGACCTGCGAGGCAAGTGTTACTAAGGTATCCGCTCTTGCTTGATGAAGGAAAGCCCGAGCCTGCATTGTATTTAGCAGGTCTGCTATACTTCAATTGATGAATTGGGTGTGGGTGGGACTTGGGGCAATTGATGAGAAATCCTAGCAGCTCCAACACTTGAATAGTCATCCTCATTGAATCCTTGGCTCCTTCCTGAGATGTCCTCTTGACTAACCAATCATCCAGGTAGGGAAACATACACTCCCAGTCTGAGTAAATATGCTGTGACTACCACCAGATACCTCCCTGCCCATCTTCAAATCTCTGCTTAAAGCCCACCTCTTCAATGTCGCCTTCGGCACCTAACCTCTACACCTCTACCCAGGAAATCTAGACTGCCCAACTTGATATTTTCGTTCTTTAGATTGTAAACTCATTTGAGCAGGGACCGTCCTTTGTTTATTTTGTACAGCGCTGCGTAACCCTAGTAGCACTCTAGAAATGTTAAGTAGTAGTAGTAGTATTAGTATTTCTTGAAAACTCAGGGTGCAGACGCCAGGCAAAAGGCAGAATACAATACTGGTAGTGGCATTTCCCCACTCGACATCTGAGATACTTCTTGTGACTTGGAAGTATGGAAATGTGGGTATAGGCATCCTTCAAGTCCAGAGAGCATAGCCAGTTGTTTTCCTGAATTAGAAGAAGAAGGGTGCCTAGGGATAGCATCCTGAACTTTTCTTTGACTAGGAATTTGTTCAGGGCCCTCAGGTCTAGCATGGACCAGTATCATCCCATTTGTTTTGGTCACAAGGAAGTACCTGGAATATAATTCCTTCCCTTCTTCCCCTTTATGGTATGGGTTCGACTGCTTGGGCCTATAGAAGGGTGGAGATTTTCTCTGTAAGTACCTGATTGTGCTGAGAGCTGATAAGACACTCCCAGGCAAATTGGAGATCTCTGATGTCAATTCAGTGCATACCCAAGGCAGACTATTTGAAGAACCCACTGGTAGGAGGTTTAAAGGGGCCATCTGTGTTGGTAAAAAAATGAGTCTCCCTCTGACCGGAAGGTTGTCCGGGACATATACTTTTTGTGTAGCTATGCTCTGCTGGAGCCAGTCAAAAGCCTGTGTTCTGCTTTGACTGGGGAGCCTGCTGGGAATTCTGAGGATGGGGCTGGTGAGACTTGGGATGCTGGACCTGAGTTGCCTAAGTGGCACAAGCAGGAGGGAGGAATCTATGCCTTTGAGAGTAGTAGGAAGCCAACTAGACCAGGTGAAAATCTTCTTGCTGAAGAAGAAGGAGATGGAATATGCTGAGAGAGAGTATGGATAGTAGTATCCGTATGTTTCTTTATGAGGTGAGCGACCTCCTCACTTTCTCTCCAAATAAGTTGTTCCCTCAGCATGGCATGTCCTAAAACCTTTCTTGAACCTTTGGTTCCCAGTCAGAGACACACAGCCATGAGAGTCCGTGTGTCCCCATACCCATTCCAGAGAGTCTGGACACAACATTAAAGCATCATAGGCATCCCTGGCCAGATAAAGCCTACACTCCATCAGCTTGTTGGCCAGCTGGCAAAGCTCTGCAGCCTGCTTTGAAGGGAAAGTCCACCAGAGTCAGTGCACTATTCATTAGAGACTCCAAGTAAAGGCTCGTGTAAAGCAGGTAGGACCCGATGCGGACAACAAGCATTCAGGCCTAAACATTTTTCCTCCCAAACAAATCCGAAGTCTTAGCCTCCCATCCTAGGGGTACTGAATCATGAGGTTGAGAACTCATGGCCCATTTGAGAGCGGATTTGACCACCATGGAGTTGTGTGGCAACTGTGCCTTCTCGAATCTGGGAGCCTTCTGGATACAATACTGCACATCCACCTTCTTAGGTGCAACTTGCACTGTGAGAGGGGACTCTCGGTTCCTCAACAGTTCATCCTTAAAAATAGGCTGCAGTGGAAATGCGACCCCTTCCTTTGGTTGGAGACTTATAGCCCAGAACAGACATCTCCCTCACAAAGCTGGTGAAAGAGAGTGGCTCTGGTGAAGATTTTCATCTCTCTAGAGGAGAGAAATCAGATGGAATTCCATATGACTCCTACTCCGAGAAGTAATATGAATCTTCATCTGACTCCCATAAGCGATCCCAGTCAGACTCTTCACCATACTCAGGTGCAGGTGAATGAGTCTGTACTAGCTTCGGCCTAGTGGAACGATGTCCATGCTCTGAGGAACTTCAAGGTGCTGACCTAACCTTAGACTCTGGGGAAGAGTCGTCCCCCAATGTCAAAGGTGGCACTGCCTGCCTGGATATCGACGTTGAAACCCGGTGAGGTGCAGGCTTCAAAGATCTGGGCACTGGCACTGATGGAGTCTCGTCAAGGGTCTGGGCAGTTCAGTTGGTGGTGCAAGCAACTGCACCAGCTCTTCTCAGAGCCTACTGTGGAACTGATCATCAAAGGTGGGCATCAGCAAAAGGCATGGGAGCCGGGCAGAGGCAGTCTGAGAAGATGTCAGTGCCAAACTAGTGGCAGGGACTGGGCTATTCAGTGACGAACACTGGCACCTCTTCCAAGGAGGGGGAGCACTCCTCCCAGCACCAGTGCTTCTCATGTATAGGAGGTTCTGATGTCCCAGTGCTCCTGGCACCATGCGTCGAGGAGTTCCCCTGATGCATAGAGCCTCGATTCCCCAATGATGAGGACGCTGCTGCAACTGTACGGGTCCTCTGTCTGGCCCTATGCTGACTGATCCCGAGGCTTGCTACCAGCGCCCAGTGTCAAGGCAGGTGGAGACCCACTCGATGCCAGTGCACTCCTAGTGGATACTGAAGTTGGAGCAGCCATGGAGGTCGATGCTGCTGGTGCCGAAGTCGATGGCCCGGCCTTCAAGGAGCCAAAAAGATGTTCCATTTCAGCTAGTTGCACCCGCTGAGTTCTCACCTATATTTTTAAACAGAGGTCAAAATCAGAGGGCTCATGATCTGGCCCAAGGCAGCCGATGAGCCAATTGTGCGGGTCCGTAGCAGAAATCACCCATCTACATTGGGCGCACCACTTGACGCCACTAGGGGTCTTCTGTGACAACGAAAAAAGTATCTCAGCTAAATTAAACTCCTCAATCTTGAACAGGTAAAAAAAGGGCAGTGTTCAAATTGAGGCCAGGGATGCAGACTAATCACGCAGCCACACCCAAAAATAAAGAATACTTGAGGAGCCGAAAAATCTAACAAAATACGAAGGGTTAAGGGAAAAATAGAAGCAAAAAATATACTTGAAAGATGAAAAAAAAACTTGCACGGGAAGGCACAAACAAGTCTTTGTCTAAAAACGCAGCGTGAGAGAGAAAACACAGAACACATCCTCTCAGCTCTGTGGAAAAACAAAGACTGGAGGACCAGCAGGAAGGCACCAGTGCATATGCGGTAGAATGCTGCGAGAATTTTCTACTGTACTCGCTAGTCAGCACCCGCACCGGATTCTGTCGGATAACGTTACCCAGATGTGAGAATAAGAAGGCCCGCTTGTCCTAGGAGAATTTAGTGTACACTAGAAATTTTAGCATACAGAAAATTAAAACAAAACCAAACAAAATGGAAATGTACATCCCCACTATATATTAATAAGCAAATTGCTGAGCTACATGTCAGTAAAAATACTGAAAATATATTGTCACCATTTTTGTTCATTTGGGGGATAAATGAAAAAACAGAAGCACTGTGTGGTGGATGAAAGATTTTCATAGTTTAAAAAATGACTAAATCAATCACAACCAAAATTGTGAGCAAGGCTGTAAATTAAGATCTTAAAAATTAGAAAAAAAATTATTTTGTGTGACACCTAAAAAAAATTCTATAGGTGCACATATGAAGTTTAAAATGTAATAAATATACTGAGGTATATAGTAATGAAACTTCTACTAACCTAACAGGACTGGTGCTCACATCAATGTCTTGAGCAGTAACAGCTCCTATAATGGTAGCAACTGGAGTATCTTCATAGACTTCCATGGTGTAGAAAGGCTTGCTAAACACAGGAGGTTCATCCACATCAAGAACATTGATCTTTACTGTTGCTGTATCTTTGAATGGACCAACTGAGTGGAACCGATGATCAAGGTGAACATTGGATGCTTCGACTTTAAATGTATATGCCTTCTTTGTTTCAAAGTCTAATGGCTGTAGCAAATACACAAACAAATAAAAAATACAGGCACTAGCTTAGAAAAAAGACTTCAAAATAGAACTTGATCATTTTTTGACTTAATGGTTGTATTATTTTGTTGCCACCCTAAAAAGTAAAACTTTTTAAATATTACTGTAGAAGACCATTTGGGGAGTTTTGGATTCCAATCTCATATGTGAATTCTAGTGTACTTCAAAGTTTATAAAATACCAATATATTGCTACTGCTGGAGATGAAGGAGAGAAGGGAACGACAATTATCAGTATAATAAATGAAATGTAAATTTTGCATTCCAAATGGGCTGTACAGTCCTTATCTTTCATCATATTTTATGTTTCTGCATAATATATCCTAAGTCAATGTCAAAATTATTTTGTGAAAATGAAGATTGAACCACTGATTCATTGATCTGGACACATTAAAAACAAACTAGTCAATATTCAAAGCAATTTAAGCAGATAGGAGAGGATCCTGCCCACTTAATCATGCTATGTAGGCTGGCTGCCGATATTCAGATGCACTTAAGTGGGCAGTGCAGCTAATACTGGCACAACCAGCCATTTTTAAAGTGAGCAGGAGAGCTGGGAGCAGCAGGGTGTTATGAAGGTGTTGGCAACAGGGGTGGCCCGACCATTAGGCCACCTGAAGAAGGGCCTCAGGCAGCACTCTTCAGAAGCGGCATCTCCCCCTTCACGCCGTTTCACCTCATCACGGTGACGTTCCAAACCTAGCAGCAGCAGCGATTCCCATATGCTGCCCTGCTGCTGCCAGAATCCGCCTCTTCCCTTTACTGCAGCCGCCTGTCAGAGGCTCAGGCAGCTGCAGTAAAGGGAAGAGGTGGGTGCCAGTGGCAGCAGGGTAGCGTATAGGAATCGCTGCTGGGTTTGGAATGTGACAGTGACGAGGTAAAACGCCCGGGGTGGAAGCATCTTGGCCTGGGGGGGGGGGGGGGGGGGCATGTTAGCTCTGCCTCAGACAGCATCATGCCTTGGGCCAGCCCTGGCCGGCAATATTCAGTGCTGATGCCCACATAGCTAAGTGACCAAATAAGACTACATAAAAGACTGTCCTAACTTTGGTCACTTAGCTAGCAGGAGCCGGCACTGAACACCAACCAGCTGCCACATAGCTTCCGGAGAGTGTCAGTTAGTATGCCAAGGTCACTTCTTTCTCTCGACCCCCACCATGTGATCTTACCCCCTCTCAACCCCCATTCCTCTCCTTGAAGGTCAACCACCCCATGTCCACTCTACCTCCTCAAAAAGCAAAGCCCTCCCTGAATTTCTCCCCCTCCCCAAAGCTAAAGTTTCCCCTGCCAAATCTGATCCCCCTCCTGTAGGCCAAAGTCCTACCTCCTGATCCAATCCCCCTTCCTTCCTCCTCCCCCTCATGCCTTTAACCTCAAACATGCCCCTCCCCCAAACCCTGTAGCTCCCCCCAGACCTACCTTTAACATCGATGGTAGTCTAGGAATCTCAGGGCAAGAGCAATCTCCCCCCCCCCCCCCCCCCACTCCTGCCCATTGTGGTTCCATAGGCAAATGGTTGCTCTGAACTCTAGCAGCAGGCTTGTGGTACCTGCTAGTACTGCGAAACTGCCGTTAGAAGTTACAGATTGGGGGAAGACTTTGCTTTTTTGGGGGGGGGGGGGGGGGAGGAGATAAGATCTAGAAGAACCTCACTAGAAACACTTATGTGGGTCCCTGATGAATATCGACTGGGACCCGCTTAAGTTCCAGTGGCTAGCTTCATTCTGGGCAGCCCTGTATATTCAATGCCGGTACCCACACATGGCCTAGTATTAAATACCTGGGGCTAATTTAGCCAGCAACGGTCAGCGTTAAAAAAAAATGCTGACTCTCAACGGCTGAATATTGACAGGATAATTCTCCCCATTTTGATATAATCCAAGGCCCAGATATTCAAAGGCAGTTACCCGATCATGGGAACCGTTATCCACATAAGTGCACAAGGTAGCCCTATCTGTGAATTTTCTTCAGCACTATCCGGATAATGCCAGGGTAGAGTGGGGGCATTGCATCCAAACTTGAGGATAGTAGAAATATCCAGACAGCTAGCAAGTTTGTACTTACCACACAGCCATTTCCTTAAAAAAAAACCTACTTTAGTAAAAGGGGCCTTGGCACATGGCAAATCCACGCACTGATGCCACTGCTGAGCCCCTTTTACTGCAACTTGGTAAAAGGGCCTCTTAGTGTACTTTTAAGAATTGCATGTCACCTCGTATAGAATATTCTATTCGATGCTGGCTAGGTTACAGGAAAGATTCAGGGGCGTAGTTTTAGATGGGTTATTTTATATAGCACAGAGTCCCATTACATAAAATGATACCCTGTATTAAAATAGCATAGCTTGTGGTAAAATAACTCATTTATTTGAATTACATTCTGCCTAAAAAACCTAAGCGGAATACAACAAAACATATATAAAAATACATAAATCAAAACAGCACATATCAAATGAATAAAAGAGTGTGATACTGTGGCCATAGTCTGCTTCAACCCCCAGGATACGCCTTCAAAAACAGACACTTATGTGGGCCCCAGGTAAATATTGGTTGGGACCCAAATAAGTATGTTCAGTGACTCAGTCTCTCTGATCCACCCCTTGGTCCTGATCGCCCCTTTCTCCCCACAGAAAAAAAAAAAAAAACAGTCTGTCCCTGAGCCCCACAACCCAAGTGTCTCATATGGGTCCTGAATGAATATCGGCCGGGACCTGTAAAAGCTTTGGCGGCCAGTGTAATTGCAATTAGCCCCAGATATTCAGTGCTGGTGCCCAGATATGGCCCAAACTGAATATCCACAGCTAATTCTACCCACAACAGTCAGGGGGTGCATATCAATTGCATCAAAATCAAACAGATTAAAAAAAAAACTGCTTAGAATGGACAATCCAAGACACATGAAGCCCACTTTTGCACACATGTCTAGGCAGAAAAAGGATGCCCAAATCGGGATGTTCAAAAGGTACAAATAATTTTACAAAAGACTCACTAAGGATTCCTTTTACTAAGCGGAGGTAAGCTCAACACTGGCTTAGCACTCGCTAAACAGGAAGTACAGCTGGGCTACCGTAGCAGCTTGGTGGTACTTCCCACTCCTAGTGTGCCGCCATTTACAGCACTACAAAAATATATTCATTTTTGTAGCACCAGAGTGTACCCGGCAGTAATCAGGCAGGGCTGTGCACTGCCCGGTTACCATTGTGTTAGTGCAGGGGCCCTTATCACCACCTCAATGGGTGGCGGTAAGGGCTCCCCCTCCCCACAAAATGGCCATTTCCTGAAGGAAATCAAGACTTTCCTTTTACCTGCTGCATGCAGCGCAGGCCCCCTTTTGCCGCAGCTTGTTAAAAGGGGCCCTACATTTGTAAATTTTTCTAATATATATAAAAAATGCAAGGGGGAGAGATGGCGCCCTAGAGGCACGATGCACTGTTTGCTCCTCCGTTGTTTTTACTATGCCCAAGAAACGCCATAGGAGAGCTGTGTCACCAGTTTCAGGGGCACTTACATCAACCCCAAGGCTCGTCCAGACCAAGTTGGAGGATTTTGCGGTGACACTATTGTCTGGGGATCCGCTGCGAGCAGGTGGAGTAGGAGCATCTGCTTCACCACTCCTGGATAGCAGCATTTCACTGTCCCCCAAGGTGTGAGAACCGCCACTGGATTCAGCAATGCAGAGAGAGACAGTGCTGTACAGGGAGTTGTGCCAATTCTTGAGGAATCAATTCCAGCGGTCGCTCCTCCAGTGACTGAGACTCCTGCTAGAGCCGTTATTTACCAACTCAGTGGCTGGGAAGAAACAGTAAGTATTTCTGGCGATGGTATGACAACGGTTGCTTCAACATGGGAAGGCTTGGTTCCTGCCTTGGGAGTGAAGGTAATACAGACCAGTTTAGCTTCCTTTGCACTGGTAAGAGCTGCAGTTTTCTCTCTTGAAGAAATCTGGAATAATATTGTTGCATTAGGACAATCTCTGTCTGCTCTGTTGCTGACAAATTCTGCTAGGACTGGTGTTTTAGAACAATGTGTGGACTCTCAGGAATCACAAATAGTGCTTGTACAGAACTCTCTTCAGGGTTTGGATACAGAGTTAAAATCTGCTTCACAGGTGAAGGAAGCTACTAATTTGGAAACTAAAATTGAAAACTTGGAAAGCTCTGTTTGGAGGAGGAACCTCCGTTTGATCAATTTTTCTACAATTCCTAATATCTCCCTTGAAGAAATTTATAAAAGGTATATGCTAGAGGTATTAAAGGTACCATCACAGTCGTTGCCCCCCAGTATCCAGAGTCTTTTTAATCTACCTTCTTTTAAAAAGAAAGAAGGTGGAGATGGAGTGGACCATTTATCTCCTATCTCTCAGGATAGAGTGGACTTAATAGCTTTTTTTGTATCATCGAAAGAGGGGGTAGTTATTCGTTCTACTCTTAGTTACAATGACTTTGGATTATGATAGAGATTGGCTCTTGAAAGTGTATTTTAAATATTGTCTTTCAACTTTTTTTTCCTTTTGAAGGTGCAAGTATTTCCTAATGTCGCTAAAGCTACACAAAAACATAGGAGACAATCCCTGTTAATGTGTCCCAGAGCTTTGGCTCTGGGAGGCTTATTTTTTCTGAATTTCCTTGCAAATGTATTGTGAAATATCAATCTCAAACCTATATTTTTATTGATCCATCTCAATTAACTATGTTTTTGAGTAACAAGGTTGTTGCCACTGGTCAAGTCCCTGTAATTGGGACACAGGACCCTCAACTGTGATTTGTATCAGCTATCTTGCTAAGAAGTAATGATAAATCAGGCCTCTAGGGTTTATTTCCTTATTTATGGATAGTAGTATCTAATTTCTTCTTTATGATTATCTCGTCTCCATCATCCTTTTTTGAGGACTATTTTGAATATCAAGTATTGTATTTGCTTCTTCTTTTTTTTATATTATTTGTTCGATCAAATTTCTGTGCAAGTTTTTTTTTTACTTGGAATTACGTTAAAAATTTCAATAAAGAAAAAGTTTATTAAAAAAATAAAGATGCAAAACACACACATATGACATTTTATGGCACATACAGTGGGAACAGCTATTTCAAAAAATGAGTACTGCAGCATGAAAGGAGTATGTAGGACCTTTAATACAGTGAGCAATATCAA
Source organism: Microcaecilia unicolor (assembly GCF_901765095.1). NCBI lineage: Eukaryota > Metazoa > Chordata > Amphibia > Gymnophiona > Siphonopidae > Microcaecilia > Microcaecilia unicolor. The sequence continues at coordinate 295,061,948 of NC_044031.1, forward strand.
CACATCAAAGACCTTACACGGCCATGTTTCGGAGTGTGAGCCTGCTTCAGGGGTCAAAGAACCTGTAGCATATGTTTCTGTACAACAGTCCTATACAGTGTATGGAAATACATTTGTAAATTGTACTGGAGTGGAAAAAAAACTCAAGGTGGAGCTTTCTGGCTCCGGAAGAACCAAGTAGCATTCTGAATGCCAAAAACCACCCAAAGAGTACCATCACGCAGGGCTCTGAACATGTAAATGCAGACACACATGTAGGTGATGCATTTTGCAACTTGCATGTGTACATGCTGCCACTCAGACATGGGAATGACAGATTTCACAATACTGGAAATCCATGTGGAATCAATAAAGGAGCTGAGCTCCAAAATCCTAATATTTGACTTTTAGGTGATTTTATACATTGTAGAGTAAAACATAACTGCTCCCTCAGCTACACCTCCAAATCCAAGCTAGCAGCAAAGTTTGGACCAGTTCCAACTTTTATAGTCTACTATCGAGATAGACATAGGGGAAGCCACTGCTTGCCCCGAGATTGGTAGCATGGATTGTTGCTGCTAATGGGTTTCAGCCAGGTACCTGTGAGCTGGATTGGCAATCTACTTGTGAAATCTCTAACCTTGATTGTAAGGTAGACCTATTATCTCAAAATATGGAGAAAGTTAAACAAGATTGCATGGGGCAAGTTCTGCAGACACAATTAGAAATTAAAGAGCTTAAAGAAATTGTGACTGTAATAGAGAAAAGTGATTCAGCATTAATTTGAGCAGACTGAGAACTATAACAGAAGGTTGAATCTTTGTGTACTTAATTTTCCCAATGTTGTGGGTATAAATCCTGTTGATTACTTCAAGAAATATAGAAACTTTGAAGTTTCTGCTGAATTCTATTCCTTCTTTTAATAAGACCTACTATTTATCAAGTTCTACATAGGTTCTACATAGCAGGACTCGCTGAAGGGTGTCAAATATAAACTCAAGAGAATAATATGCTGAAGGAGTTGTATGCAGTTTTAGAGGATCCGTTATCAGATGTTCAGGGGAAGGTTACATAGGGACAAAACAGGCCCTGTATAAGGCGCTAATTAACACTATGATCCTGACATTCTGTATAACAGACTTAGGCCAATGTCAGTTCATATGCAGGACTGTTCTCAAAGCAGGACTAGGCAGATTGCTGACAAATCAAGACTGAAGGAAGGCAAAAATAACTGTTAATAACAACCTTGTTTGCAGAGACTGGGACCTCATGGTCAGAAGAAAACAGTTTGCTGAGCCCAAGGCCTGGTTGTTTGGCCCCTCAAAGACACAACAATGGAAAACCCCAGACTTGTTGTTCTAGTCAGCAATGGGACTAAACCAGAGGAAAGGGTATGAGAGACCTTTCCTGGTCATAATAAGGGCCGCTGGCTGTTATTTTGTACAATTTACACGAGAGCTGCTGTCAGCTGGCCCGAGCCAGCCACATAGTAACATAGTAGATGACGACAGAAAAAGACCCTCATGGTCCATCCAGTCTGCCCAACAAGATAAACTCATGTGTATACATTACCTTGATTTGTACCTGTCTTTTTCAGGGCACAGACCGATAAGTCTGGCCAACACTATCCCCGCATCCCAACCACCAGCCCCGCCTCCCACCACCGGCTCTGGCACAGACCGTATAAGTCTGCCCACCACTATCTTCGCCTCCCCACCACCAACCCCTCTTCCCCCTACCGGCTCCACCACCCAATTTCGGCTAAGCTTCTGAGGATCCATTCCTTCTGCACAGGATCCTCAGAAGCTTAGCCGATGTTTGTAGCACTAATTGTGGCATTAACGAGCCTTCGTCATGTGTGAAGGCTCGTTAATGCCACAATTAACGAGCCTTCACACATGACGAAGGCTTGTTAATTGTGGCATTACCTGTCTGCATGCTCTTGCCCGGCTGGGGAGAGCTCCTACCTGCTGACTGACTGGGGTCACCTGGATGAAAGTGAGACCATCTGCTGCCAACTACCTGTTGCTGACCGACCACCCCGAGAGAGTTACTATCTGCCAACCCAGCTGTGTTCCCTGCTTCCTTCCAAGAGTCTCAACAAGTTCCTGGGATAGTCAGGTGTGCTACAAACAATTGGGACCAGGTTGTGTGTCAGACCCTAAATGGGCATGCGGCAATTTTCATTTTGCCGCACGTCCATTTTCAGCAAAAATTTTAAAAAGGCTTTTTTTACAGGTGTGATGAAAAATGATTCTGCATGCACCCAAAACCTGCACCTACACTACCGCAGGCCATTTTTCAGCGCACCGTAGTAAAAGGACCCCTATAACCGCTAGTACGCCTCTGTAAAAGGCTCCCTTAATTTTGCCTACTCCATAATTTTCAGGCCACTTCTCCCCCTATTTTCATGGTCTAATGTAGGGTTAGAATATCTATTCTTTCTTCAGTGATATTCTTTTTACCTTTTATGACTTTGTTTCTCTCTGTGTGTTGCTTTAACAAGTGGTTTTGCCTGTCTGTGATTTTGCAAATTATAAAAAATAAAATAAAAAAACCCTGATATTCCTATATAGTCAGCCCTTGGACTTTGTCTTCCTTTTTCACATTTCTAGTGTCATATAAAAAGCTTTAATAAGCAATCTGCAACAACTGCAGCTGAAGGTCACCAAATCTCGAAAATGATATAGTGGATTAGAAAAGGTACAAAGAAGGGCAACCAAAATGATTAAGGAGAAGGAACTCCTCTCCTATGAGGAAAAGCTTAAGCGGTTAGGTTTCTTCAGCTTGGAGAGGAGATAGCTGGGGGGGGGGGGGGGGGGGGGGAGAACGGGTATGACAGAGATCTACAAAATCCTGAGATGAGCTGGACAGGTGGACGTGGATCATAAGCTGCAACTCATTGCTGGAGGATATGGTAAAAGCAGTTAATGTAGCTAGGTTTAATACAGGTTTGGATAAGTTCTTGGAGGTATAGTCTATAAACTGTTATTATAGAAGACATCCTTGGGGGTCGGTAGCATGGTAACTTGCTACTTTCTGGGATTCTGCCAGGTACTTGTAACCTGGCATGGCCACTGTTGGAAGCAGGATACTGGATTAGATGGACATTTGGTCTGACTCAGTATGAGCATTACATAAGTAGTGCCATACTGGGAAAGACCAAAGGTCCATCTAGCCCAGCATCCTGTCACCGACAGTGGCCAATCCAGGTCAAGGGCACCTGGCACGCTCCCCAAACTCTATGTTCTTATATTCTTTTGTTAAGGTCTCAGGCTTTCAAGTGTCTTTAATATTTAAGTATAGTAGGTATCTCTCTGTTTCTGCAGAGCCCACAATTTAAATGTTTAAAAAAATAAGAGAGTTGAAGTGGAATTTGAAACTGGGTTACCTGCTTTACAGTCTACTGCACCGACCACTAGGTTAAACCTCAGACCTGCTTGATGTTATGTTCAGAATGCTCATAATACCTGATGTTGTGAGGGAGCCTAATTTCCCTTTCCAGTTTCACTTTCAAGGGTAATGGAGGGGGAGAATGACAACTGGGGCATTCAGGAGGGGCCATGGCTTAATTCTCCAGTGGTCAGCTACTCAGTCAGGGCACCTTTTTATACCCTGGTCATGATTGAAACAGGTCTAACTTAGGACGTTATTCTTTTTTGACTTGGACACTTTTTCTTATTTGATTATTGCTGTTGGATATCCTAAATTTCCTCATTTAGGTACAGTAAATATTTCTCTGTCTCTGGAGAGCCCATCTTTTAAAATAACAGAGTTGCAGTGGAATATGAACCTGGGTGCTGTGGATTAGATACCATAGCAGTGACCATTAGGCTGCTCTACAGGGATGTCTTTGTGGCCATGTTTGTGCAAATGCTACCAGACGCCCTTGTCCCTGGTTTTTTTTTGTGTGTGTTCATAATTTGGATGTTTTATTTTGGAAAATGGCTGTTCATTTTGGACATTCTCAAGTACTTTCAAATTGGAAGCCCTGATGTTTTTCCTGTTTGAAAATGGCTAAGAATTTTTTTTTTGGAAGTTATTAGCAGGGTGTCCCAATTCTGACTTGGATGTTCTTTTGAAAATGCCCTTCTATAGTGGTAAAGTATATCTGGAACTGTGTGTTGAAACTTTTTAATGCACATTAATTTATTTAACACATGCTAACTTGTAGGTTATTGCTTGTTAAATAGATTTAGCATACACCAAGGATCCTTTTTACCAAACAGTGGTAATAAGTGGCCTTAGGACATCCTTATGAAGGTTGTAGGGGTATGTCCCTGTGTCTCCCTTGCTGGTCTTGGCCTATACAAGCCTATGACATCTTGTTACTAGAAGATGGCTGCTGCAAACCTCTGACCTGCACATCTCTGTGTCAGAGTCAGCTTCAGTTTGTGGAAAATCACTGACAGGCTTTCTGAAGCCAAGGACACTCTGTGCTCCAATTATTCCTCTTCTATCTCAGAGATGATGAGAAGGGAGGCATGCATGGCACCAGAAGTTACCATTTCCAAGGTCACAAAGAAAAAAACAAGAGGATAATTGGTATCACCTGACCGAGAGGCGCTGGAAGAGCGGGAAGAGTTGGGGAGTTAGTGAGTCGGAATCCTTGGAAGAAGGTGGAGGTGGAAAGAAGACCAGTGACCTAAGAAGGTCCACCAACTGATGAACTGTGTATCTGGAAGAGTACCGTGTGATTCAGCTACCTACAAGGTGTGACCTGTGCCTTTGCTGACTGCTGCAGAGTGCCTGTCGTGGCTCTGACGAAGACTCGCTGATCTCTCAGCTTGAGTCTGGGAAGTAACCTGTGCTACTCCTGAGAGGCGTCCCCGGAGGTTGCCTGGTGAGAGACACAGTGATCTATCTCCTATTAGTCTGGGTTAGCGAGTGGTGATTACCTGAGCATAAGGCTGGTGTTAGTCATAACCTTGGTCGGGAAAGAAGCTGCTAATTACCATACTACCTCGTAACATAGTTATTGCATTCTAATCAGTTGTACAAGTTTACCTAGCAACCAGTAAGAAATGTGTGTAGTGTGAGAATATAGTTGTAAGAATTACTGCCAGTATTTTTGTTCAGCCAAAGCTTTGCCAAATTTCTATTTTGTATATATATATTTTTTATATTATCCATAAAGCAGCTAATATATATATCAGCCTGATTTCTCAGCTCTCTCTCTCTCTCTGACCAAAATAGTGGCATGTAGGGCCATAGCCAAGGTTTTCCCCCTTCCCCTAGACAGAGAACAGAATATTTTGCTTGCGGATATTTCTGTTGGGAAACCTTGTTTCAGGTAATTTATTATCTGGGAAATCCGTCTACAAGGTCATACCAATTTTTCTTAATAATGGCCACATGATAATTTTCCCATTAGTGTGTGGCCATTAGCACATGAGCCCCTACCAACATCCATTATGTAGGTGGTAAGGGCTCACATGGTAAGCACACGCTAATCAGTTACCGCATGATCATGTAGTTGCACTAATTAATTAACGCAGAATACACCTACTCTCAACCCACATTCTAAAAAATACATTTTTTTAGTGTGTGCGTAGTGCACACCAATCCCCAAATTACCACAGGACACCTGAGCGCGCTGCATGGTAAAACATTTTTACTGCAATAAGCATGCATTAGTGCTTACCGCAGCATTGTAAAATGTGTAAAAGGGCGCCTGAATTCGTAAAGGGTCACTAAAGAACCAAATGTACTCTAACAAATACACACCCTTAAAGAAGTGCAAATATCTTCCTATTTGACCTATAGAAAGATGCCCCACTTCTTGGTAACCTTTCTAGATCCAACACCCCTTCCTTATGTCTGGAAAATAAATAAAATACGCGTAGATTTACACACAGAATTGCGCGTAACTCTAGGCACGCTATATAGAGTGGAGTTATATAGGAGTGGAGGAGTGGCCTAGTGGTTAGGGTGGTGGACTTTGGTCCTGGGGAACTGAGGAACTGAGTTTGATTTCCACTTCAGGAATAGGCAGTTCCTTGTGACTCTGGGCAAGTCACTTAACCCTCCATTGCCCCATGTAAGCCGCATTGAGCCTGCCATGAGTGGGAAAGCACGGGGTACAAATGTAACAAAAAAAATAAAATAGAGTCCAGAGGTATTTGTCTCTTATAAGCAGTTGCTGCTAACACACAGTGAATTTCTTTCATACTGTTTACTATGCGGAGGGGTCCTTTTAGAAAGGCACGTTAGCGTTTTTAGAGCATGCTAAACACTATAGACACCCATAGGAATATATGGGTGTCTCTAGCGTTTATGATGCACTAAAAACTTTAGCACACCTTTGTAAAAGACCCCTTGAGCGTTTCCTCTAAAAACTTTATTAATTTTCTTTTAAAATATTTTTTGCTAGCAAATGAGTTTAGCCTTAAAGTAACAGGTTGGGGTATTTGCTAAGTGTTCTGAATTACATTTACGTGCACAGAGTCTATATTGGGGATGAAGCTGTTAAGTGGCATGTTCAGAGGTTTATATTTATGTATGCATTTTAAGTATGTAATATTACAAATAATCTGGTTGATATTCAAAGTTACTTATCTAGGTAGCAGGTGTTGCTATCTGGATAAGGAGTGCTGACTGGGGCCATCCCCAGATTTTCAGTGGCATTATCATCTGACTGCCCCAGCTGAATATTGGATGGTATGTTATTATCATTATATTTCGGAAGATGCTTACATTTTTGAGACAGTATATACATATTAAAAAAATAATCACCTCCTCTGTACTGAAACCCTAACTAAAGCCAGCTTGCTTCATGTGAAGAACAAGTGTCTGTAACATATGTTCCATCACTGCTCTGCAGGATTGGTATGAGCACAAGGTTTCTCAACAGATTATTTAACCCCAACATAACACAGTTGGACGGATGCATGAACACATTTGCTATAGTTTGGGTGCGCTAGGGGAAGGATAGGAAGATGTGGGGAATGGAACAGGACTAAGCAGCATGAAAGGAAGGGCACAACAAGCAAAGGGAGTGCAAGGGAGAGAGAAATGTTTTGCTGTGGAAGCTAATCTGCATTATTAATCTCAAACTGTTTCATGTGCATAAAATAGAAATGTCAGCTAATTAAGGGCCCCTTTTAGAAAGTGGTAGTACTCATATCGCCATTTTGTTGCGTACCAATCTAACAGTACTGCCAGACTCCTCCAGGAGCCTGGTGGTAGTGCCTACCCCAACCCACACCATTTCTGGCACGCCGGACTTTTCAGAACATTTTTGCGCCGGAGTAGCGCAGGAGCCCTTACTGTCTCTTAAATAGGTGGCGGTAAGGGCTCCCCGAGGACATGGCCATGCAGATAGTATTTCACTTACTGCACAGCGATTTCCATCCCCCACCTGGAATTTTTTTCTGTGCAGCGATAGAAGGGGGGGCCTCGGTGCGTGGGTTTGTCGTAGGGCCTTTTTTACTGTTGCTTGGTAAAAGAAACCCTAAGAAATCTAAGTTTTATGAAAGCTTCTGGTTCCTAAGTATTAGAAATGGATCAGTAGAAAACATTGTTTTGCTTCCTAAACACATATAAAATGGTAGGGTAGCTGTGTTAGTCCACCTTTTAAGATAATAAATAGAAATAAAACAAAACAATGAAAAGAAAATCAGATGATACCTTTTTTTATTAGACTAACAATACATTTTTTGATTAGCTTTCGAAGGTAACCTTTCTTCAGATCAAAAATGCAGAAAATTTCTGAACCGAAGAAGGGTTACATTTGAAAGCTAATGAAAAAGTGTATTTAGTCCAATAAAAAAAGGTATCATCTTATTTTCTTTTCTTTGTTTTGTTTTATTCTATTTATTATCTTCCTAAACATAGAATTATCAGATAATGCATTACAGTTCTTTCACTTTTAATGTTCAGTTCTACTTCCTTTTCTTAGGACATGCTGACATCTAGTGGCACTAAGCATGTGCGTATTTTCTTTCAGTTTATTCGAGACATTTTAAATGATTTGAAAATGGCATTTTTGTACCATTTTGTAAACTAGTCACAGTATTTGACTGGAAAACATATTTATGCTGTACTATTATAGTACCACAACAATTAGCCTTTTTGTGAGATAAAGATGGAACAATAAGGGAACTTCTGTGAGGAAAGCTTTTCTGTACTGTATTCAGCCCATGAAAATATCTCCAACTGGCTCACATTCATAAAACTACATTCCCTCCTATACAAACCCTATACAGAGAGGCTTTGAGAGCTTAACTATACTCCAGAGAAGAAGGAAGGGGATTCTATCAAATATCTAATCAGATTCAAAATGGGGGAAAAAAAGTTCACACCATGAACACAACAGAGGGTTATGACATGAAGCTGGAATGTCTCAACAGACAATTGTTCTGTACAGAGAAGAACTAATAATAATAGACTAATAGACTTTCTGCATGCAAATGTAATTCAGAACACTAAGAAAACACCACAACAAACTCATGTCAGCAAAAAATATTTTAAAGAAAATTAATACATAGAGGAAACTCTCAGTGTAGTAAGCAATATAAAAGAAATTCATATTGAGGACAATGTCTGTTGTATTTCCCAAATTTAAGGGATTGTTGTCTACTATTTCTTATAAGACAGTATCATCTTGGAACTCCATACAGATTAATAAGAAATTACTTACTTTTTAGGAAGTCACTTACGACTTTTTTATTTCAGAATTATTTCAGGGGTCCTGTTACTAAGGTGCGCTGAAAAATGGCCTGCGCTGGTGTAGACACATGTACTGAATGCACGCACTTCCATTTTTCACTGCATCTGCAAAAAAGGCCTTTTGGGGGGGGGAGAAAATGGACGTGCGGCAAAATAAAAATTGTTGTGTGTCCATTTTGGGCCTGAGACCTTATCGCCACCCACTGACTTAGTGGTAAGGTCTCACGTGTTAACTGGGCAGTTATGGTCTACTCGCATAGAATGACGATTACCACCCAGTTTCCACTGCATGCCGGAAAATAATTCTCCAGTGCATGTAGCGGGCACATGTAAAACATGAAATTACAGCCCGGGCCACGCAGTAGCCAGGCTGTAATCTCGAATTGGCGCGTGTTGGGTGCACGTAGATGCCTACATGGTTAAGTAAAAGGGACCCTCAATGTATACAAATTGGTTCTTAGTTAATGTTCTTTCATTATTACTATACTTATTAACTGAGTGATATGTAATATCTAACATGTGGTTCACTCTTGTTTAATATGTAACACGCTTGGAACTATTTATGGTATTAGCGGGATATAAGCATAATATAATGTAATATAATTGTGTGTTAGCACCAACTGTTTATAAGAGACAAATAATGGGCCTCTATGGGCCTAACTTGTCAACAAATTAAAACACATCACAAAGTTTCTTTTGTAACTGTTCTTTGTGGTATGTGTTCAAACCAAGTATAAAACATGCCCAATTAATCCAAAAACTAAAAGCTTCAATAACATACGTAATCCACCATGAATACAACAAGTCACCTTGTGGGTGACATGTGGGTAGAATGAATGCAGTCCGATGAGGTGCCCAGTTTTGTTATCTTCTTCAAGGGCCTGTATGTGTGCTCCTGCCGTCCGCTTCACAATAGGAAATTGCTCACACTTGAATTATTCTGTTTGGGCACGATATACTTAGTCTGAACATATACCACAAACAAGAGTAACAAAGTGAGGAACTTTATGATGTGTTTTAATTTGTTGACAAATTGAGCCTGTGGGGGGCCCATTATGGGCCCAATTTTATCTATAGCGCCTAAAATTAATGAACGCTAGGAAACTACACCTAAGTGTATTCTAAATACCACACATAAATCTACGTACAGTATTTAGAATATGCCTAGGCGTAGTTAATGTGACTGAATCCACGTGCGGCCATTTACGCCAATGAAAAGTTGGTGTAAACCCCTGAGTGTAGATTTACACGCACTGGGTCATATTTTATAACTAAGTACATAGATTTTGGAATGCCTACAAAATGCTCATATCCACGCCCTTAACCACACCCCCTTTTTGCCTGTGTGCTTTAGAATTAAAGCACAGTACATTACAGAATACGCTTAGCAGTGTACACGTGTAAATTCTAATTTTTGCCAATTAGTGCTCGTTATTGCTTCATAACAGCTGTTAACACTTAACAGCTTGTTAAAACAATTAATCTGTGCACGTAGCTATAAAATACACATAGATTCACACGCAGAATCGTGTGCAAGTCTAGGATCCATGGGTATTTGTCTCTTATAAGCAGTTGCTGCTAACACACAGTGAATTTCTTTCATACTGTTTACTATGCTGAGGGGTCCTTTTAGAAAGGTGCGATAGCGTTTTTAGAGCGTGCTAAACACTAGAGACACCCATAGGAATATATGGGTGTCTTTAGCGTTTATCATGCATTAAAAACGTTAGCACACCTTTGTAAAAGATCCCCTGGGCGTTTCCTCTAAAAACTTTATTAATTTTCTTTTAAAATATTTTTTGCTAGCAAATGAGTTTAGCGTTATAGTAACAGGTTGTGGGGTATTTGCTAAGTGTTACATTTACATGCAGAGAGTCTATATTGAGGATGAAGCTGGAAGGTGGCATGTTCAGAGGTTTATATTTATGTGTGCATTTTAAGTATGTAATATTACAAATAATCTGGTTGATATTCAAAGTTACTTATCTAGGTAGTAGGTGTTGCTATCCGGATATGGAGTGCTGACTAGGGCCATCCCCAGATTTTCAGTGGCATTATCATCTGACTTCCCCAGCTGAATATTGGATGGTACGTTATTATCATTATATTTTGGAAGATGCTTAAATTTTTGAGATGAGCAGTATATACATATTAAAAAAAATAAAATATATCAATTAGTAAATTACTGAGAAGGTAACAAATGTCTGAAATACCCTATCCGATGAGAATGTAGTAATCAAAATAGGACCAAAATATAGATACAGAAGGCAGTAAAAAGGGCAGGAGAAGAAAATCACAGAACTCAGGTATGGGTAACTAGACAGCCTAAGTGCATTCAGTGGTCCTTAACTGCCAAATACCTATTATGGAGGATCAGCCTAATGGTTAGTGAAGTGGCTTGAGAACTTGAGGATCTGGGTTCAATTCCCACTGCTGGTCCTTATAACTCTGGCCAAGTCATTTAGGGGACTTTTTACTAAAGGGTTGCGGTGCAGCAAATATGAACTACCATAGCCTAACGTGGCCTCCAGCGGTAGTTCCACCCCCAGCGTGAGGCATTTCCAGCGCTACTAGAAATACCAGAAAAATATTTCTGCAGGGGATTACTCAGTGGTAATCGGGCAGCACCGCTTGCTGCCCGGTTACTACCAGGTTAGTGGAGGAGCCCTTGCTACCACCTCAATGGGTGGCGGTAAGTGCAACCCCCTAAATGGCCACACAATAAGTGCAAACTTATTGAATGGCCATTTTTTTCAGGCTTTTTTACCTGCAGCAGTAAAAAGGGCCTCAGCATGTGGCAAAAACAGCTGCCGCCACTGGTGCAGGGCCCCTTTTACCGCAGCTTAGTAAAAGGTACCCTTTATCCTCCATTACTCCAGGTACAAAACAAGTACCTGTATATAATATGTAAACTGCTGTGATACAGGTGATGGGACGGCTTCCCTATCAGGATAGGCTGAAGAGGCCGGGGGCTCTTCAGCTTGGAGAAAAGGCGGCTGAGGGGAGATATTCCCACTGCAGGCACAGGCAGCTCCTTGTGAACTCTGGGCAAGTCACTTAACCCTCCATTGCCCCAGGTACAAATAAGTACCTGTATATAATATGTAAGCCGCATTGAGCCCATGAGTGGGAAAGCGCGGGGTACAAATGTAATAAAAATAAAAAAAATAAATATGAAAGAGATCTATAAGATAATGAGTGGAATGGAATGGGTCGATGTGGAGCGTCTGTTTACACTTTCCAAAAATACTAGGAGAAGGGGGCATGCGATGAAAGCCATAGAATATTATTGAATGGACGATGGAATACAGTATTTCTAGGATGGGCAGGACAAATTGCTTGTTCTTTTGGCCGCTGTCGGTGACAGGGTGCTGGGCTCAATGGACCCTTGGTCTGTCCCAGCATGGCAATGCTTATGTACTTATGACTATATCCATGAAAAGGCAGTATATCAAATTTCATCCCCTTTCCCTATTACAGAGGAATGCTAAGTATCATACAGATAGACATAACAAGTAGATAAAATGGGGCTAAAATGCCTCTGTACAAATCATTTGTGAGACTTCATTTGGCGTTTTTTTTTTCCAGTTCTAGAAGTCACAATATATCTGAATAGAGGCCATCTAAAAAAGAAGAGATCCCATGATGCTGCAGTTTGCATTAAGAGACCCATAAAATAAAAGTAAAATACGTAAATATATGTCTTAGGGGAAAGAAAAAAAAGAAGGTGTGAAAGAGATGCTCAAATACTTCCAACAATATGAATAATAAAGAAGTGGAAATGGAAGTCCTATATCTAAACGTCATGACATGATGAAGAGTCAGGAGTAATACAGAAAACAGTTCTTCACAGAAAGAACGGTTGAGTTTGCTAACACCAAAAGTTCAAAGTGGATTACAATAAAAATCAAATATCAAGACGGCCTCCTGACAAATAAAAATAAAAACATATATCCAAAACCTCAGTCTGAATTAGAGAGAAAATTCTTTTTAAAAGATTTTTTTAACATCTTCCTGAAATAAGTATATTCAGGATTAGTTATAACGCAAGAGACATATTCACACCAGATTTTAGGGGCTTGATACACAAGAAATCTCATAGATCTTAAGTTGCTTAGGGGTCTTTTAACTAAGCTGCACTAAAACGGATACTGCACTAGCAGTGGCAGCCATTTTTGCCATGCACCGAGGCCTTTTTACTGCAGCGGGTAAAAAGCCTGAAAAAAAAAAAGGCTTGCGGTAAGGTTGCACTTTCCATGCAGCCATTTTGAGGGGAGCACTTACCGCCTCCCGTTGAGGTGGCAGTAAGGCCTCCCACGCTAACCTGGAGGTAACCGGGCAGCACACTGTATTGCCTATTACTGCTGGGTAGCCCCCTGTGGTAATATTTTTCTGGAATTTCTGGTAGCACTGGAAATGCCATGCACTGGGAGCAGAACTACCGCAAGAGTCCATGTTAGGCCTGCGGTAGCTCTGATTTGCTGCATAGCAACCCTTCAGTAAAACGGTCCCTTAATGTCCTTAACTGAAGGAAATGCAAAAGGGGAGCAGTTTATAGTCCTCCTACTCTTAGGAAAAGCTAAAAATTAAAAGTGGGATAAGTATTCAGGGCAGTCACCATTCAAACCACAATACAAAGTACAAGAAAATTTAAAATGAATCCTGGCCTCAATTGGCAGCCAGTGAAGCTCTATGTAAAATACAGAAATTTTGTCGTGTTTGCACAAGGGAAAAAAAAAATCAGCATGATAGCGGTATTTTGAATCATCTGCAATCTTACCACTGGATAACGATGCAAGAGATCTGATCTGAGATGACAATAAGAATAATTATAAAAGTAAACCCTGCAATTTGCTCTCTTCCAGGTATTTATTGTAACACAGCTTCTCTCTGAACCTAGTGCTAGTCTTACTTTATAGTTTACCTCAGACCTTGAATGGATTAATACAAACTCAAAGTCAGATGGTGGTACAATAATTATAACGTGTTTATTAACAATATAATTTGGAGGTTTTAAGACATGTGGTAAGCCTTAAATAGCATTTAGTTAAACCCATACTTTTATAACTAGCTGTTACTTAAAAATTTTCTCAAACAAAGAATTTGAGTTGAAACTTCAAACAGAATTTCTTCACAACTACAAGACATCAGATAAGCAAAATTTCATTCAAATTAACATTTTTTAGAATTCAGGCGTTTTTTTTTTTACTTTAAGTGAAGTATTCTTTCCAAATATTTTATTTCAGGTGCATGCAGGACAACCTCTCAGATGTATGTGAGATTACTTGGACTCTACAATGGATTCTCAGGTAAGTGAACAAAGCTAAATTAGCTATGTCTAACTCAGGGGGTCTTTTACAAAGTCCAACGTGGGCTTACTGCATGCCAAAACGGAACTGGAGAGTTCCGGCTGGAGAGCGCACCATTTCTGGTGCTATGGGAAATTGTTTTTCCTAGCATGATGCTAACCTAGCAGTAATTGGGCATCACCGCACGCTGCCTGGTTACCGCTGGGTTACCGTGGGAACCCTTACTGCCACCTCAATGGGTGGCGGTAAGTGCTCCCCATCACATGACCACGTGGTGGTAAGGGTTACCTTACCACATGGCCATATTTTTGGGAGGCTTTTTACCTGGTGCACAGGAAAAATGGCCCCCACTGCTACCGCAGGGCACTTTTTTCCTCGCAGCTTATTAAAAGGACCCCTCAGTTCAGTCTGTGTTCTTCAGTACTGATCTCACCCGTCTTCATCTTTTGTGATCTTGTTTCTTCTCCTTGTTTGCATAGGAGTTCTCTTCAGGCTTGCTTCTGGGAGTTCTTTGTACCTACTATCCTTTTCCTTAATAAACTCAAAAAAGAATAAACCTAACTGCCTATACAGTTGTCTTCTTTCCCTTGCTCAGTGACTTTTATGGTACCAGGGTTTTAATAATTAACTTTGGTCATTAACTTTCCAAAAGAAAATTAAACAGCAACCCGAATATAAAACTTATGCTTCTTCTACTTTTCTAAGGAAAGGCGCTCTTCAGCTTGTCACAGCCAGGTGTCGCCGTCACACGGTCTATCCCTTTCATAGTCACATGGCCTGTCCCTGACATACTCAAACAAGCAGGACTCAGTATAATCAGTCCAATCACTCTCTAGGAAAAAAAACAAAAACACCTGGATTACACTCAGTTAAAATCTCTCAGTCACTGTACACTCTGTCCCAATTAAAAATCTAACCCTTCTGGGCCCAAATAAGTTAAGCCTTTAACACTGTTCTGAGAAACACAAAATATTAAGGAAAATTCTCATAAAAATTCCCAAGCACAATCAGATTACATACAATACTCTCATATAACTTCTAAACTCAGGTTTAAATGAACGCTTTTCTAATTTCTTCCACTTTTACAGGTCTCTCTCACTAGTCACTCTGACATAAACCCTCACTCTTCAAAATCTTCAGCCTTTTTGAACAAACTGTAACAGTGTTTCCAGGTATTCTTGGAAAATCAAGCGTCTTGTAAAAAAAAAAAAGCCAAAACAAGTTTAATCATATGCTAAAAACAAATAACATAACTCAAGTACATCAATTGCATGTTCTCAGCTGAGGCCAATCTGAATCTAGAGCATGTTTCTGTTCCATCTGAGATGAAGCAACAGTGTCTGAAATTATTACAAACTCACTAAAATGTATTGTCAGTCAGCAGTTTGTTTTCTGCTTCTATATCTGTGGCAATGCTCGTAAGAACAACTATCTGGGATACTGAAACTCCTTGTCATGGTGCATCAGAAAATAAATGATCAGAAATTTAAAAATAAATAAATAAATAAATAAATAATACACCTTTCAAATAATGCTAAAGGGGCATTCCATGAAACTCATATGTGGCATGATTAAAAGTATTTTTTCATTCAATACAATTAAGCTTGGGAATATATTGTCAGAGGATGTGGTCAAGGTTGTTAGCATAACTGGGATTAAAAGGTATTTGAACAAGCTCTTGGAGAAAAAAATAGTTTACAATTGTTATCCATATAAACTTGAGGAAGCCACTGCTTGTACATGACATGAGCAAAATGAAATGGACCTACTCTTCAGCACCCTGCTGGATTAAGCAATGTTGCAATGTCAGAGATCCTATGGTGCTTCTTATACTTTAATCATGAAGGTAGGAGCAACCTTATAGGACAAAGAGCAGTCTTATCTACTGATATTCAATTCAAATCAATTCTTGTATACTGAATTATTTTAGGTGATATAAACATTACCAACTACCATCCAATTGCATCCATACCTCTAATCTCCAAATTATTGGAAACAGAGTGACCTCACAACTTAATGAATATATCCAGAAATTCTCCATCCTCCACAAGTCCCAGTATGGCTTCCGTCCTGCCCACAGCACTGAAATGGTTCTTCTAACCTTAATATCTAAATTCAAACTTGAAATAGCAAACGGGTATAAAATCATCCTCTTACAATTTGACTTATCCAGCGCTTTTGACATGGTTGACCATTCAATCCTTACCAAACTCTTGGACAAACTTGGGATCGGTGGAAACATTATCAACTGGATTAATAACTTCATTACTACCAGATCCTATCAAGTCAAAGGAGCTACAAATCTATAATCCCCAAGGTCATCAGAATGTGGAGTACCACAGGGATCTCCACTCTCCCCGATACTTTTCAACCTTATGATGATCCCCTTGGCCAGAATACTAACCAAACATGGTCTAAATCCTTTCATTTACGCCGATGACGTCACCATATATATCCCCTTTAAATTCAATCTATCTGAAATCCACGACAAAATCAATACTGCCATTACCACTCTAACCTCCTGGGCTAATGCTTTTAAAATGAAATTAAATACAGAAAAAATGCAGTGCCTGGTTCTCTCTTCCCAATACTCCCCTAATCTCCCGACTACTCTCAACACCCCTGATGTCAAACTCCCATATCTGACAACTTAAGATACTGGGAGTAACGATAGACAGCCATTTATCTTTTGATAACCACGCTAAACTCACCACAAAGAAAATGTTTAATATGATGTGGATAGAGAAACAAGTGAAGCCTTATCTCCCACTCAACACTTTCCGGAACCTGTTATTACCCATACCGACTACTGCAACAGTGTCTTTTTAGGATGCAAAACCCAAATACTGAAGAGACTCCAAACTGCCCAAAACACGGCTGCCAGACTTATTTTTGGCAAATCAAAATTCGAAAGTGCATCACCTCTTCGAGCAAAGCTTCACTGGCTCCCCATCAAAAGAAAGAATAAATTTTAAGATCAACACAATGACCCACAAGATCATCCACGGCGAATCCCTTGGCTACATGAATGATTTGATCGACCTCCCTGCTAGAAACCAATCTATTTCTTCATGAACTTATCTTAACCTACACCTTCCCAATTGTAGAGGAATTAAATACGAGACCTACTACGCATCCAGTTTCTCCTTCTTGGGCAGCCAGCTTTGGAATGCTCTACCCAGACCAATCTGATTAATAAATGACTTCTTGCCCTTTAGAAAAATGCTGAAAGCTTATCTCTTCAAGCAAGCCTACCCTAATGCCCCAACCTAATCTCGCCAACCTCCACTCCCAATTCTGTTCTGACTTAAATACCAACCTCCCATCCTTCTCTTTCCATCTCTCCTTAATTTTATCCCTCCTTACCCCCTTTTTTCCCCAAATTACACTATCCTATCCTGTCTACCCTCTTTTATCCTAGTCATATATTATCTAGCTCAACTTATCATACACTACTAAGCCCAACTTTACATTGTTTTACTACTGTTTTATTGAAAATTCTATTCTTAACTTTGTATTTCAAATTACTATGTAAGCCGCATTGAGCCTGCATTGTGTGGGAAAGCGCGGGGTACAAATGTAATAAATAATAATAATGTGTAATCCCTGTCCCTTGTCCCTAGGGAGGGGGAACACTTCAGCCATGTGGGCTGAAAAATAAGACAGACAATTAGACTTAGTTGTAGGCGCAACCAGCAAAAATCTTTATTGGTATATCAATAAGCCAAATACAAAATAATTGTTCTCTCTGGAGCAAGTTGTCACACAGAAAAGCAAGACGCAAAAACTGAATAACAAAGTCTGCTCACTAACACCTTTCTTAGTCATCACATATATACCATTTGTAAGTTTTGTTTTCTCCCAAATCATGTGATTTCTCCTAAACTAAAATCATAAAGTAGCCTGTGCCATATATGGATGTTCCTGTATTATATCAGTCTCTTCTGATGTGTATGCACATGCACACTTGGTGGCCATTGGCTAATTACTTATCAGTACAGCTTGTAGTAGTCACAGAGCAAAGTAATACATATTACAATCCACTTGTGTCCTCTCTCCCCAAAACTGAAACATTCTGGACATCTTAGGCTCACTGTATCTTCAGTCTCTCACCACCTCCCAAGGTTATATCCACCTTATATGAAAGGCATGGTCTCAGCTCCAGCCAAATGTGCATCCTTGAAGTGTCATTCCTCAGTTCCTGAGAAAGCACTGTATATTACAAAGATGCTAACTTATTAGAATAACTTGTGAGAACTAAGCAGTGCAATGTAAAGGCTTTTGTAACAGGCATAGCATAGGAAGAAATATACAACTGGTAATATCCCCTTTCCAGGGTTTAGTACAGTTTACATTCTAGTATAACACCATGGTGCTCATTTTCAAAGCACATGGAACTTTGTAAGTATCCTTTGAAAATGAATCTCCATATCTATATATATAAAACTCACCCTCAACGTTCTATCGGATGACATCACTGAAGCCAAGGTTCGTAAGTTCGAAGCTCTGAAGCCAAGAAACTCACAGCCTCGGGGCCCCGCCCTCACGTCAAAGTTATGACGTTGAGGGCGGAGGCAGAGCAATTCACTCACATCTACACCGCAATGGGCCACCCACTGATGACGAAGATGCGTTGGGTGGGGGGGCCACAGTCACACATCGACGGCGGCCACGGCGGCGCAATGCCGTCACTAACAACCAAGGTGCGTTCGGTGGGGGGGGGGGGGGGGGGCACAGGAAAGCCTTGCTAGCGCCCGTTTCATTGGCTCCAGAAACGGGCCTTTTTTAATTAGTTATTATACAAACCTAAAAAAAATTCAGGACATTTAGAATTAATATTCAAAAGTAATGCTTGCATGCATTTAATCTAAATCCTTCTCCCTTAGGATAGGTCTATGCAACTCCTTACTTAACTGTGCTTGTGTAATTATTTTTAATTATCTTACCCTCTGTCCTCTTGCTTCCAATTTAATTCCCTGGCTGAGGTTCTGCAGCTGTGTGAATTCGACTGTGTTTTTTATGTTGGACTTTTTTATGCTCCTGAGTTCAATGTCTCTATAGTTCAGTTCTCCCCCCCCCCCCCCCCCCAAATAATTACTCACGTGTTATTTCACCTCCTTGTGATACCTACAGCTGGCTCTGTGCCCTATTTTCATATACAGCAACTATATCTTTATCATGCTCTCTGTATATTTATGGCACATTTTCAAAGCGATGGGGGGGGGGGGGTGGGGGGGTGTTAAACTTCACAGAAATAACCCCTCCCCATACAAGGTGAAAAGAATTTGCCCAATGCCTCAGGTTCCCGTTGACCCTGTGCTGCCCAGATCATAGTTACACCACTTAATATTCAAGATTCCTCCCTCTCTCACTGCCCAAACATCACTGTCACTAAGAACAGATCCTTTAGGAAAAGGGCAACAAGAGGAGGGTGAGCAGCTCCTCGACCAACTGCAGCAGGCAGGACAGGTCCTTGTGGGGTGCAGCAGCTGCCACTTAAACTGGATATAAAAGGAAAACTACAATTAATTACCTCGAAGGAGGAGGGGTCATGTGAGACACAGCTCCCCAAGGCCCTAGCACAATGTGCTCTCTTCTTTTCTATGAGCGGATCCCAGCAGTGAAAGTGATGAGTGCAGACACCTTGATGATGTTTTTTACTATTCCTCTTTCCTTTCTTACCTCTCATCTGTCACTTCGAAGGAGGAGTAGCAGTGTTGCTAGGAAGTCAGCACCTTACAGTGACACTACTGTCTTCACGTCTTATCCTTGCTGCTGTGACCCACAATCTCTGATGCGATTTCCAGTTTCTGCAAGGGAGCGTCGCAGCAACAAAGATCGGATGTGGAGTAGTCATCTAATGGTTAGTGCTGCGGGTTTTGATCCTGGCAACCTGGGTTCGATTCCCACTGCAGCTCCTTGGGCAAGTCACTTAACCCTCCATTGACCCAGGTTAAAAAAAAAACAAACAAACTTAGGGCTCCTTTTACAAAGGTGCGCTGAAAAATGACTTGAGATAGTATAGACGCGGGTTTTGGGTGCACGCCGATCCATTTTTCAGCATGACTGCAAAAAAAGGCCTTAACAAATTTTTGAAATATTTGCCGAAAATGGATGTGCGGCAAAAATCAACATTGCCACGCATCCATTTTGGGTCTAAGACCTTACCGCCAGCCATTGACCTAGTGGTAAAGTCTCACTCGGTAATAACCTACGCATGTCAAATGCCACTTAGCGTGTGGCCAATATGCGCGGCTGAAAATAAAAATTATTTTTCAGACACATATTGGACGTGCGCCAAAAATGAAATTACTGCAAGAGACACGCGGGAGCCGGACGGTAACTCCATTGTGGTGCACGTTGCAATTAGACACTTACGCGGCTTAGAAAAAGGACCCCTTAGACTGTGACAGAGAAAGTACCTGTATATAAACTGCACAGCGCTGTGTACGTCTAGTAGCAGTAGTAGTAACACGTAAAGACAGGTGCTGGCAGTGTATGTGAATTGTTGCAGCAACAAGCCAAAAAACTAGAATTTGATATTGAATGAATAAAAATGATTTCTCTCTAAAAAAAAAAAATCTCGCGGTTTATAAGTGAGGTTGGCAACACTGCTGTAACATTTCATTTCCAAGACAACATAGTCTATATCTATCATTAATGATTCATTTGACATCACTCC
This sequence comes from Microcaecilia unicolor, assembly GCF_901765095.1. NCBI lineage: Eukaryota > Metazoa > Chordata > Amphibia > Gymnophiona > Siphonopidae > Microcaecilia > Microcaecilia unicolor. The sequence goes on from NC_044031.1 coordinate 295,082,588, forward strand.
TGACATTGCACGCCCCCCCCCCCCCCCCCTTGGACTCTCATCCAATTACAGACATGCATTTGAAATACTTACCCCCCTTCCAATTCTAAGCTGCGCTTGCGGCTGCCGTGAACTAAAGCCGGCACAGCACTTTGAATGGGCTGTGTCAGCATTGCCACGCGTCTTAGTAAACAGGGGGGTTAATTAGGGCAGTTATGCATCCTGAAAATTTTGCAGACGCCAATCTCTATTTTGAAATTATTTTTTTTCCATATGTCTGAATGGCAAAAGTACATTTTTATACAGTTTTGTATGAAAACGAAAACTGAACGTCACCAAAATTCCCATGCCAAGTTAGCACAACCATACCAATATCCCGGTGTTTTTAAATTTAAAAAAATACGAACTTTTTTTTGGATGTCACACATTTTTTTTCAATAAACTGACCTTAAAATTCACAAATTATCACATAAACCATTTAATAAAAATCCCCACTTACAGCCACAACTAACAGAAATTGAAAACACATGCCCCCTGGTAGCACCGGACCTCTGCACCTAAAACACCCAAACTTAGCCACAGAATAACCCCATCCAAAATTCCAACCTACCTACTCCACCTTCTAGAGACCCCCCATGTGAAAAAACTGTGGGGTCCTTTTACTAAGGTGTGCTGAAAAATGGCCTGTGCTGTTGTAGACTTGTGTATTGGACGCATGCAGATCCATTTTTCAGCACGCCTTCAAAAAATGCCTTTTTTGGCCTAAAATGGACGTGCGGCAAAATAAAACTTGGCATGCGTCCATTTTGGACCTGAGACCTTACCACCACCCATTGACTTAGTGGTAAGGTCTCATGCATTAACCGGGCAGGAAGTGTCAGTGCGCATACACTGCCAATTATCGCCCGGCTAGCCATCTTGGGTCTAAGACCTTACCGCCAGCCATTGACCTAGTGGTAAAGTCTCACGCGGTAATAACCTACGCATGACAAATGCCACTTAGCGTGTGGCCAATATGCACGGCTGAAAATAAAAATTATTTTTCAGACACACATATTGGAAAATAAAAAAATATTTTCTGTCACGCGTATCGGATACACGTAAAAAATGGGATTACCGCCCAGGGCATGCGGTAGCCGGCCGGTAGTTCCAAACTGACACACATTGGACACGCATAGGCGCCTACGTGCCTTAGTAAAAGTGTGTTCAGTCAGATGTATCCTATAACTTTCATAATCATCAATATCATTAATAACTTCATCAATATCATTAATTTTTTTACAATCCCCAGTTATTCCTGCCCATTTGGACTCGGCTCTGAAAATGGTTGCCGTGATTGGGGCATCACTGCTGCCCTGAATACAGCACTGCAAATAATACTGGAATGTTAATTTAAAGTAATATATCTTCAGGGTGAACTTAAACCTTGAAAAGGATAATTCAGTGTGACTATCTAAGGGAAGACTGGCCCAGAGTGTAAAACAGAAGTGCTTTATGACATCAAGGCGTATCTGGCAAAACAAGGGGATGACTAGTAAACTTTGGGCAAAACCCTCTTTCACTTGTCTGGATAAATGGGTTACCTTTACTTTCTTGGCTCCCTGGACACCAAGGGACCTTTTTGGTTACCTGAACTTCTTAGTTTGATTTTCTCCACCATCTCTCTTTCTTTTTGGAATCCTCTGGATTAGAGGTATGTATGGAGATGTTGAGGGGACAGTAGCAATATGATGGGGATGGGGTGAAAATGGAAAAGAATTTACTTTGGATGGGGTGGGGACGGGGACCAGATTATGTTTCTGTGCACACCTCTACTTGGAACTCCTGCCACCAGAACATCATCAGTTGCAGGATGAGAAACTGAGGAAGTAGAACAGAACTGAGCTCTGGCTCCAGAAGTGTAGACAGAAATTTCTCCATGGAGAGGGGAAGGGAGTAATTTTTTGTATTACCCAACAGAGCATTCTATGAAGCAGACCTGGCTCTGTAAATGGTTTATTATAGTTACATAGTTTGAAATGATGGACTATGAGAACAATGTTTATAATAAGCTCCTTGTGACTCTGGGCAAGTTACTTAACCCTCCATTGCCCGCCGCATGAGCCTGCCATGAGTGGGAAAGCGCGGGGTACAAATGTAACAAAAATAAAAAAAAATAAATAGGCTTTCTTGCAGATTTACAAAAGTAATGCCTATTATTTAGCGTTAAATTTAATAAGTTATAGAATGCATTTTATGTTTTGTTTGAATTTACAAGATCATTTAAATGTGGGTTGGGTACAGGGATGGCAGCAATATGATGGGGTTAGAGTGTAGATGGAAAAGAAATTGACTGGGGATGAGGACCAGATTATACCTCCATGCACACCTCTACTTTGGATTCCCAGGGTCACCATAGAATGGGCAGCTGCTCCTGAACCTCTACATCTTCTCTCAGGACTGGAAGCTGGCACCTGTCACTGGCTCCTATGCAGAGTACTCTTATTGACTGGGGTGACAATCTACCTGATGAATGCATTCTTTTTAATAAGGAAAAAGATATGTAATAACAAGTATATCATTACACGAGGACATATAAGCTAAAGCTCATACAAACGATAATATACGATTTTTTTTCATACGGTAAACAATCTTATAAACCTCAACCAGGGGGGAGGGGGAGGAAGGCAGGGGAGAAACAGAAACCCAGGAAAAAAGAGGAATAAATAACTGAAGAAAAGTAACACGCAAAGGCTTAACACTGAATCAGATCTAACCTCTAACCTAGATTCTATCAGTGCAAGCCAGGTTTTTATTCTCTAGAAACAGTTTTAATTGTGATGAATGCATTTCTGAAAGCCCACCCTCACTCTTTACTACACACATCTCACTTTTTATCTCAGCCTTAGAATCATTTCTCTTTTGCTGTGTATTAATATGGAGTTTTAAGTTATCAGTAGCAATGAGGAATTACTATTTTCCACTCTTACACAGATCCCTCTGCTATGCAAGGGATTCCAGCACAGTATTGGCAGCAGTAATTGATCACTGAGGATTCACATTACACCATGAGAATTTGCAAATCCTACTTTTTTAAATGTTTGGTGTTAATTTCTCTTTCTAGAACCGCTCCCCCAAACCAAAAGAGAGCATTCATTCATTAATTACTATATTTATTGATTTAAACATACAGACATTATCTTGATGCTGGTGATCCCAATGTTATTTGAACAGATGTCAGAGGCATAACTATTTATTTTCCTGTTTAAGCTTCTACAATTTCTAATAGACACTTTTTTTTTTCTTCCATGGAATCAATCTGTTCACCAACATGCAATTTACTCTACCTGTGGCTGAGGGGGGGGGGGGGGGGGGGGTGACCCTTCCCAAAGATCTATTGATCAAATGAACCCTACCTCGGGTGCCTCAGCAGTGAGGAAGTTGGTGACATGCTTCCAGCCGCTGACAATGGCACTCCTCATGCATGCTCAATTATACATTGAACTGAGCATGAACAGGGGAAGTGCCTGAATTGGCAGCTGGCAGCACACCACTGACTTCAGTATTGGGGGGGGGGGGGGGGGGAGGGAGTGTCATGTAGTGGATCTCTTCAGTTGGTAGGGCTTGGGTATCCCTGCCAGCAAAATTATGAATTTTAACACAGTGGTGGGGGGGGGGGGGGGGGGGGGGGAAAACAGCATAAGGAAAATGTGTTGCCCGAGGCCCATCTCTGGTCCAACAAAAATAGACTGCTGGCTACACCCCCCCCCCCCCCCCCACCCACACACACACACACATACGTTTGTTTCATATTTCATACTATTGATATGTAAGGGTGCAAACATCTTTGGTTATTTTTTTTTTTATTATTTTGTCCTTATTCTCAATTTTTAGATTTTTCTTTGTTTAACACAATTGCTTTAATAACATTTCTTAACTTGAGTAAAACTTTTTAATCTTGCTACTCAATTAATTTAGTGTGTAGTAAAGTTTTTAAGGCACATTAACAATGAAATGCAAATGGCCAATGCAAATGTTTTGGAATACATTTTTTTACCACATTTAGAGGCGGTATTTCTGGGAATATATTTATGTAATTTCACACAATTGTTCTCATTTCATACAATTGTTTTAATAAATTTTTCTCAACGAGTGAAATCTTTTTTACATGTGCTTATTGAGTTAACAAGTAAACTCTGAAATTCACAAATTGCCCCCCTGATTAATCATAAGCCACATGGTAATGCCAACACTGCCCATTCAAAATGAATGGGCTCTGTCGACATTAGAGCATGGCAGCTGCTAGTGTGGCTTAGTAAACAGGAGGGGGAGGGAATTAATTTAGTGTGAACTAAGGGACCCTTTTGCTAAGCTGTGCTAGTAAATGGGCTTGCGTGTCCTAAAGTGTAACTTTCCACACGCTTCGCCTCACTTCTATCGTGGCCATAATTTGGCCTTTTTTAATTATTTCATTTTCTGGACATACACAATTCCGATCGAGGACTTCCTGAGTACCATGTGGAGAGGGACAGCTACACCGCCTCCCTAGGAGGGACGTATAGTCCAGGACCTCGAACATCTTGGTAAAGGTGGTTAGCTTAGCAGAGTTTAAAAGTTTGGACGGTTCCTAAAGGAAAAGGTCCTAGACCAATTCTTACATGGACTTGGGGAAAATCCACTATTTCTGGAATAAGCCAGTATAACATGTTATAAGTCGATACCAACTAAATTTTAGGATTTGCCAGGTTTGGGTATTTGTGATTGGATTGGCCACTGTTGGACACAGGGGATGCTGGGCCTTGATGACCTTTGGTCTTTCCCAGTATGGTGTAAACCCCCTAGTGGTGGAGCAGATAATTACAATAAGGTAAAGAAATAATATATAGGAATGTCACAGTTTCAAATAGGGTTTCCCAAATAAACTCCACACAACCAAGGGATTTGACAAGAAAAATATAAATATTTATTAAATGGTAAAATAAATAGAAACATTTGGATATGTTCCTTAATGTTGGTACCAATTGTTAAAGTTTGCTAGTATTAAATAAAAATAGTGCAAGGTGTTAAATACTAAATACTGTGCGATAAGTTACCAAAGGCAATAAGATGTTCAAAATACAATATACAATTATCAAGACCCCAATCCACTTCTGCAATAACACAAACCATGCCCAAACACTGTTACACACCCCAATTATTGTACTCAGATCTTGCGTTGGGTACCTTGGTTTTTTTCTATATCCACATCTCCTGGTTGGCGAGGTCAGCTCACTGGCTCAGGAACTCTAGGATACCTACCTTCTCTGACTCAAAGAACTCAAAAAAATGAAAATCCTGACTCCTTGTGCTTGTTGTGTGTGCTACCTCAATCAGTATTTTCTTTGGCAAGGGACCTTATGGGCTAACTAAATTCAAATAAAAAGATAAGCAAGGGAAATTCCTATCTAGCCTTCCCAATACATGACCCCTTTTGTTTTGTTTTGTTATACACCCTCTACTCAAACTGATGGACGTGCTAAACTAACCTCCTAAAGGCAGGCCCTTAACTGCAGGCACTCACAGGGCTCGAGGCTTAGGCTGGGCAGCTCCTTACCCAGGGCAGGCTCGCTTAGGTGGGGATACTCGAACCAGCAGGCTTCTGTGCTGGATCCTTCTGAGGCAGACACTCACGCTCAGGGCTGGTCTTAGGGTGAGGCGACCGCATAGGGCCTCGTGCTCAAGGGGGCCCCGCGCAGCGCACCTGAACTCCGCCCCAACCGCCCGAGTTCCAGTCCCCCTCCCTCTGAATTTTAAAAGTTACCTCGTCGGGTTACAGGCAGCGGCAGGGCGGCAGCAGTGAAAAGTGTGCGAGCTGCTCGGTGCTTCAGGAGCCTTCCCTTCCTCTCTCAGCTCTGGTCCCACCCTCGTGGAAATTGGAAATGAGAGCGGGACCAGAGCTGACAGAAAGGAAGGCTCCTGAAGCGCCGAGCTCGCACGCTTTTCACTGCTGCTACCTGCCGCTGTAACCCGACAAGGTAACTTTTAAAATTCAGAGGGAGGGGGACTGGAGCTCAGAGGGAGGCCTTGAAGGAGGGGAGCCTTGGAGCTGGGAGGGAGGGAGGGGGGCCTTGGAGCTGGGAAGGAGGGAGGGGCCCTGGAGCTGGAGGGGGGCTGGGCCCTGGAGCTGGGAGGGAGGGAGGGGGGCCCTGGCACTCAGAGGGAGGGGGGCCTCGGAGGGAGGGGGATGGTCCTGGAGCTCGGAGGGAGCTCGAAGGGGAATGGCCCGGGAGCTAGGAGGGAGGGGTGGCCACCCTGGAGCTCAGAGGGAGGGGTGGCCAGCCATGGAGCTAGGTGGGGGTGAAGCTAGGGTGGGGCTAGGATGGGGCCCCATCAAATTGGTCTGCACAGGGCCCCGCACTTGCTAAGACCGCCCCTGCTCACTCTGGCAGACACTCTAAAAAGTTCCTTTGGAGTCTGGGCACTCAGTGCAGGGGGGGGGGGGGGGGGAGGTCTCTATCTCTCTCTTTGTGGGGCTTCTTCCCTTTCTGGATAGAGCCTCGTCTTTACAGGACAGGCAGTCACACGGCCGGCTTTCTCTTCTCTGGACAGGCATGCACACACACGGAGGGATGCGCTAGGTGGACTTCTCTGGTTCAGGGCCCTTACATGCTGCTCTCTATTCAGCTCTGCACTGCTTCCAACAAGTCTCAGCTCCCCAGTGTGGTCCCTCTTCCTCCTCTGCTTCTCTCTGTCTGAAGAATGGCATCTGTGGCTACTCCTACAGCTTCTCTCTTGGCCCCAGCTCACCTGTTCCCCTGCAGCTACGGCTCACTTTTGCCCCAGTTCGCTCCAGACCCCCTTCTCTCCTCCTCTGTTCCTGTCTGCTTTGGTGCCCGGCCCCATACAGGACTCACCAGTTCTCTCTCTTCACTGGGGCTCGTCAGTGGGCCCTTCTCTTCCAGCCTGCAGCTCACATCCTGCTGCTTGGGTGTTGATCTTCTTCTCCTCCAGCCTTCAGCTGCCTTTCCTTGCCTGAGCTTGCCCTTCTCTTCCCCTGCTTGCAGCACACTCCTGCCTGGATCTGACTTTCTCCTCTCAGAGCATGCCTTTCAACCTCTCTCTTTGCCCAGGCTTGCCTTTCTCTCTCCCAGGTTGCCTCTGGCTTCTATTCTTTTTCTGCTGTTCCACCCTCCTGTCCCCGCTGGATTGGCTTGAAATTCACGCCAATCTACGGGTCAGGCTGCCTCCTCGCCACCTCATTGGCCAAATTCATGCCTTTTACAAGATCCTGGCTCCTATTGGCCCCTTCCACACTGCCCTTCAGGCTGGCCTCACATGCCCCTCAGGCTTCCCAGCTTTCCCTGGGGCTTCAGACAGCCAATCAGGAGCCTTGTAACAGACTTCACTGCACATCCCCCCACAGTTACAAACTCATAAAATTTAAAGCACACCTCTGGCATCTATGGATACTGAGTTCTTAGTTTTATAACAGTGCTGGAGCATTTTAAACACTTTAAAACATTTTAACTAAAAGGTGTCAGTGCTGTTTCTGGGCTGCCCTGAGACCTCTGTACCTCCCTGTCCTCTGCAAGATGCCCCCCTCTCTGGGAAAGGGGGGGGGGGCAACGTAAAGGCTTCTTTTTTCTATATTTACAATGGCAATACTTATATACGTACTTATGTACTTAACTTAGTCCTGGAGCTCGTCCTCCACTTCTAAAGGAAATGGAATGGCTGCAGCCATTTCCTTTACAAAAGATGGAAAAGAAGGCTCTCCGTAGACTTTCTCCTTTCAAGTGGAGTAGAGGATTCAGAGGGATTGCCATAGGATGTGTTAGTATGCAGCCACTGAAAAAAAATATTTAGGAGCGCTAAGGGGTTCCTGATCTCATGTGAAAGAGTGTCCATGGGTGTCACATAAACTGTGGAAGCCATGTGGCCCAGGCAATCTCAACATCTGCTGATCTGTGACCTGCTGAGAGGCTCAAATCTGAGAAGCTAGGGCAGCTAGAGTGTCCACTCTTGGTTCTGAGAGCAAAGCTTGAACCTTCTGCATATCAAGCAGTGCTCCAATGAACTTCAATTGCTGGACAGGGTGAAGATGGAACTTGGGGTAGTTTTATACGAACTATAGTAGCTCTAACACCAGAATAGTCCTCCACATGGACTCCCAAGCACCGTCCTCCGATATGCTCTTCACCAGCAATCGTCGAGATCAGGGAAAACATGCACCCCCAGCCTGTGTAGCGACACTAAGACTACTGCCAGGCATTTGGTAAAGATCATGGATGCGACACAAGGCCGAAATGCAACACACGGTACTTGAAGTGGATGCGTTCCCAGCTGAAACAAAAAGATACTTCTGGTGGGGCTGGAAGTATTGGGATGTGTGCATATGCATCCTTTAAGTCCAAGGAGCATAGCCAATCATGTTCTGAGTCATGGGAAGAAGGGTGCCCAGGGAAACCATCCAAAACTTTCTTTGACCAGGAATTTGTTCAGGGCCCTTAGGCCTAGGATGGGACGCATCCCCCTGTCTTCTCTTGCAGGAGAAGTACCTGGAATAGAATCCCCGCCCTTCCTCGATTAAGTACAAACAGTGTTGAAATTTGTTGTTGCTTGTTTATGGTACACTGAATTGATGTGTTAAGAAATCCTCACTTCTTAGGTGTTTATGACAGTATATATAGAGGTCTGTGTAAATAGTTCAATAAAGCCTGTTTAATTTAATAGCCAGCCCTGTTTACAACAGTCTCTTGAAAATTTCCTGGGAGGAGAAGAGGGTAATCCCACCCACTAACATTTTTCTTCCCAAGGTGGAGGCACCAAGCGCCAAGTGAGTAAAGGACCAACTGAGACTGCCCTTATGAGGGCCCCAGATCCAGAAGTAACCTGTAAGGGGTCTCTCTCTCTTATATATATCTTTCACTATCAATTATAATGTTCTATCACGGTTTGTGTTGACATTGTAAGTAGTATACCATGCCATACTTTGTATTGTTTTTGAATATTCTTATTGTTGTAATTGCCTATTGCTTATGTTTGATCTATTCTTACTGCACACCGCCTTGAGTGAATTCCTTCAAAAAGGCGGTAAATAAATCCTAATAAATAAACAAATAAATAAAATATAAAGAGAGAGAGAGAGAGAGAGGTGTGTATGTGTGTGTAGTCATATTTAGGAGGGTGCCCATGCCCCAGCCCATGAATCTGTTCCCAAAGTTTGCTTTCCAATGAAGAACAGGAGTTCTTAAAACATTGAGTACACCAGTAGACAAGGAATTCCAAGGCTGGAAGGAAGGGGAGGTCATACATGCTCAGGAAACTTTAAAGGGGTAGGGTTAGTGGAGAGAAGCCAAGAGGAAGATGTGCCTTCCTGGATCTGCAGGCGGTATGTAATGGCTCCCAGAAGGTTCAAGGAGGTGGAGTTCCTACTGAGACCTGAAAGGCTGAAGGAACCTTCTCCTATGGAAGTGGAGGGGGCTGAGATACAAGGGGAGGATCAAATGTCAGAAGCAGAGTTTATGGATTCCGCCAATGCAACCAAATGGGTAGAACCCCAAAGTATGGAAATATGAGTAAGAAAAGGGGATTCCCAGATACCTGCTACAACTTACAACTTTCTGATTGACAGCTATGGGGCAGGGGATAGTGCCAGTTATGTAAGAAGACTATCCCAAGAGGAGGAGCTGTCAGGGGTTCCCCAGAACTCATAGAACTTGGAGAGCCCAAACCAGAGAAGAGACCAAAGAACGTTCTAGCTCTGATTTGCACCTGTTGTTGAGAGGAGGTAAATTTAAACATGTACTCCATCCACAAAAAATCCAACTCATGAGAACAGCTATACTGTATTAGACCAAAGGTCTTTGAGGGTCATGTGTACAATGTGTCACATATGAAGTATTATCCATCAGATATGTCCTGAAGGAAAAAAAACTTGGAGAACCATTGATATGGGTTAATTTCCAAAAGTCATTTACACAGATAAATGGGCTGTTTGATGACTGTCCATTCATTCTGTAGGCAAAATTATACATTGATGGTTATTTTAGTTTGTGTAGCAGTTTTGCTTTGTCTGCAGCTGCTCTTTGCCTCTTTACAAAAGCTGCTGCCCTAGGCAGATGCCTACACATGTCTATTAGGCTGGCCATGAAGATGAAAAACTATATAATGTCACTAGTTTGGTATCACCTAAAAGCCAGCTGTACTCTGCATTTTTTCTAGGGAAATTAGGGAAACCTCTGGCCTTAAAAGAAGAAATGTTTAAATGTTAATAATCTTTTATTCACAGCTTATACTAAAGCTATTTAAATTCAGTCAGTTAAAACCAGAAAATGCAGTTATTTTTAAATACACTGAATTCCATTTCTACATATATATTCAATCGTCAACCACATAGTGGTGCTATCTGATGTCGAAAGGCTTGAACAAAATTTTCACCTTGCATTGCTTATGTGTAGAAGTGCAGTATGTAACAAAAATAATTAAAACAATGGTATCTCCAATTCTGGTCGCCGCATCTCAAAAAAGATATAAAGGAATTAGAAAAAGTGCAGAGAAGGGCGACAAAAATGATAAAGGGAATGGAACGACTTCCCTATGAGGAAAGGCTGAGAAGGTTAGGGCTCTTCAGCTTGGAGAAAAGGCGGCTGAGGGGTGATATGATAGAAGTCTACAAGAGAATGAGCGGAGTAGAGCGGACAGATGTGAAGCGTTTCTTTACACTTTCAAACAACAAAACCAGGGGACACAAGATGAAGCTAGAATATGGTAGATTTAAAACAAATAGGAGAAAGGTTTTTCTTTACTCAGCGTGTAGGTTAGACTCTGGAAAGTCGTTGCCGGAGAATGTAGAGACAGCAGCTGGCCTTACGGAATTTAAAGGGGGTTTGCACAGATTCCTGAGAGGAAAAGTCCATTGAACATTATTATATTTTTTCGGGGGGGGGGGGGGGTGGGGTTGCCGGGTTCTTAAAGCCTGGATTGGCCGCTGTCAGAGACAGGATGCTGGGCTTGATGGACCTTTGGTCTTTTCCCAGTATGGTGGTGCTTATGTACTTATGCTTATGTACTTATATACACAAACTTTAGGCAAAAAATAGATGTATCTTCTCTATGATTAGCATATTTTAGCCAAAACGTAGTTTCTAAAAGTTATCTATTTTATTGTGAGCCATGTTTTCATATTTTAAAATCTGGACAAACTGTAATCAATATTAAATTACAAAAGAGATGCATAGCACTAAGCTCTAAGACAGCACTTCTCAACCCAGTCCTTGAGGCATACCTAGTCCCATCAGGTTTTCAGGATATCCACAATGAATGTGCATGAGATATCACGGAGGCAGTGCACGCAAATCTACGTCATGAATATTCACTGTGGATATCTTTTACTAAGCTGTGGGGAAAAAGGGCCCTGCAGTAGCGGTAGGAGTCATTTTTCCCGTGCACCAGGGCCCTTTTTATTACAGAGGGTAAAAATCCCCCCTCCCACAAAAAAATAATGGCCATGCGGTAAGATTGCTCTTACCATGTGGCTATGTTGGGGGGGGGGGGCACTTACGCCACCCACTGAGGTGGTAGTAAGGGTTCCCGTGATAACGTTGCAGTAAACCGGGGCAGCGTGTTGCAATGCCCATTTACCTCCGGGTTATCACGAGCTATAAATAAAATAAAAAGATTTCTGGCACGCCAGAAATGGTGCACACTCGAGGCACAACTACCATTGGCGGCTGCGTTGGGCTGGTGGTAGTTCTGGGTTAGCGTGTAGTAAGCCTGTATTGGGCTTACCAATGCTTTGTAAAAGGGCCCCTAAGGGACACAAATATTGTTTACAATTCCTTGGAAGATATTTCAAGATATGAAGTATGTGACAAAAGAACATGCTGCCACTCTTCTCCTTTCCCATAGGCAAGCAGCTTTTCTAAGCACTGATGAGGGCCGTTGCATTTTCAGAAGTACTACTTGTCAATGCAGTTCATTGAAATGAGTAAAACGTACCCTATGACACTCCAGATCGGGGAAGCAGGGTACAACCAAAGTTTTGGCCTTTGACACATTTTGAGGCCCCTTTACTAAAGCGTGTTAAACCATAGCATGTGGCAAAATGCTTACCACAAAAGATGTTAAAGCAGTTGGTGATAATTCTGCATTTTCCGTGCACGAAACATGAATTAATTTTTCAAAGTACATTTTGGAAGGGGGTGTGCCATGGGCAGAGAATGGGCGTGTCTGCATTAACCATCTAAAATGTTCCAAATAGCAAGTGCTAACTGGTTAAGGCAGAGTTAATGTAGGATCACTTAGTTCCTCCTAAACATCACACGCAGAAAGCTTGAGAGGGAATCCTTGGCACAGTTAGATCACGAAGGAGCAAAAGGGGTGCTTAGGGAGGACAAGGCCATAGAGGAGAAATTGAATGAATTCTTTGCTTCTGTCTGTATGGAAAAAGATGTAAGAGGTCTGCCTGTACCTGAATTGACCTTCAGGGGTGATGATGCAGAGGAACTGAAAGAAATCTCGGTGAACCTGGAAGATGTACTGAGCCAAATTGACAAATTAAAGAGTAGTAAATCACCTGGACTGGATGGCATACATCCAAGGGTACTCAAAGAACTCAAGCATGAAATTCCTGATCTGCTGTTAATAGTAAGTAACCTGTTGTTAAAATCATCCATAGTACCTGAAGATTGTAGGGGGGCCAATGTGATTTCGATTTTTAAAAGGGTTCTAGGGGGTGATCTGTGACATTATAGACTGGTAAGCCTGACATTGATGCCTGGCAAAATAGTGGAAACTATTATAAAGAATAAAATTACAGAACATGTAGACAAACATGGTTAATGGGGCAGAGACAGCATGGATTCAGCCATGGGAATCTTGCCTCAACCATTTGCTTCATTTCTTTGAAGGCGTAAATAAACGTGGATAAAGGTGAGCAGGTTGATGCAGTATATCTAGATTTTCAGAAAGCTTTTGATAAAGTTCCTCATGAGAGACTCCTGAGAAAATTAAAGAGTCATGGGATAGGATGCAAGGTTCTGGTGTGGATTAGAAATTGGTTATTGGACAGAAAACAGAGGGTAGGGTAGGAGGGTGAACAGTGGAGTGTCGCCGGGATTTGTACTGGGACCGGTACTATTTAACATATTTATAAATTATATGAAAAACTGAGTGAAGTGATCAAATTTGCAGATGATACAAAACTATTCAAGGTTGTTAAAACACATGTGAAACATTGCAGGAAGACTTTAGGAAATTGGAAGACTGGACATCCAAATGGCAGATGAAATTCAACATGGACAAATGCAAGGTGAAGTGCACTGGAAAGAATATCCGAATCATAGTTACCTTGTGCTAGGTCCACCTTGTGGGTCAAAGTAGAAATAGCTGACCATGAAATCGACAGGGCTATCGAAGGATCTATTTGCATTAGGGAGAGTCCTTTGAGCGTATCACAGACATGTTCTGAAGAAAAACTGTGACCTGTTTTCCAGGTTTGCATTGCCATTATATATAGATAAACGACACAAGAAATGGGAATAAGAATCCAAACAATATAACCATAAAAATACAATGAGGATTCTTTCAAAAATTCCTAACTAAGGAAGAAAAAAAATTAACAAGAACAGAAATTCAAAGAGAGGGAGGAAAAAGCCTCAAGACGTTCCTAATTAACAAATACAGGAGTGGGACTTCTTCATCATAGGCAAAATTCCTCACTGAAAAATCTTTTGAAGGAGTCATGTGCCCTTTAATTCTGGAGACAAAGGTTTTTAAAGATCCCAGCACTAATAAAAAATACACACTTTTTGTCAAGACACATGCAAATCTACTTATGTGATTTATTGCATCATTTGTCCTTGTGACAAGCTCTCTATGGGGCAAACAACTCGTCAGATATACGTACGTCTAATGGAACATAAGAGCATTATCAAGACTCATAAAAGCACCTCGCCATTAGCAACCCAATGCGACGAATACCACCATCATCTGAGACGCTATCAGGCTTATTTTCGGAAGAGAAGGACGCCCATCATTCGACACAAATCGGAAGATGGGTGTCCTTCTCACACGGTCACCCAAATCGGCGTAATCGAAAGCCGATTTTGGGCGTCCCCTAACTGCTTTCTGTCGCGGGGATGACCAAAGTTCCCGGAGGCATGTCGGAGGTGTAGCGAAGGTGGGTGTGCCTAACACATGGGTGTACTCGACCCATAATGGAAAAAAAGGGCGTCCCTGACAAGCATTTGGACGACTTTACATGGTAGTGTTTTTCTTACGGCCAAGGCACAAAAAGGTGCCCGAACTGACCAGATGACAACCGAAGGGAATCGGGGATGACCTCCCCTTACTCCAGTGGTCACTAACCCCCTCCCACCCTCAAAAAAGAACTTTAAAAATATTTTGTGCCAGCCTCTATGCCATACTCAGGTCCATCGCAGCAGTATGCAGGTCCCTGGAGCAGTTTTAGTGGGTGCAGTGTATTTCAGGCAGGCAGACCCAGGCCCACCCCCCACCTGTTACACTTGTGGTGGTAAATGTGAGCCCTCCAAAACCCACCAGAAATCCACTGTACCCACACATCTAGGTGCCCCCCTTAATCAGTAAGGGCTATGGTAGTGGTGTACAGTTGTGGGTAGTGGGTTTTGGGGGGCTCAGCACACAAGATAAGGGAGCTATGTACCTGGGAGCTTTTTCTGAAATCCACTGCAGTGCCTCCTAGGGTGCTCGGTTGGTGTCCTGGCATATCAGGGGGACCAGTGCACTACGGATGCTGGCTCCTCCCACGACCAAATGGTTGTATTTGGTCATTTCTGAGATGGGCATCCTTAGTTTTCATTATCGACAAAAATCAGAAATGACCAAGTCTAAGGACGACCATCTCTAGGGACAACCTAAATGTCAAGATTTTGGCGTCCCTGATCATATTATCGAAACAAAAGATGGACGCCCATCTTGTTTCGTTAATACGGGTTTCCCTGCCCCTTTGCCAGGATGTCCTGCGAGGATGTCCTCAGAAAAACTTGGGCGCCCCTTTCGATTATGCCCCTCCAGGTTGTCTAGTATTTCAACGGATCACACTATCCAGAAGGGGCGGACACAGACGGCACCTATTGCAGAAAGAACAACAATGGATATTTAGGTTGAATTCTCTAATTCTATCTGGTCTAAATTTTAAAATGGAGTGGTGTCATTTTTACTGATCCTTTTTGGACATTTTGATGTAAAATTAACCCTGTTTTTCAGTAGATTTTCTTCTGAATGGTTATAGCCTTTCAGGACGTCTGACGTCATTTTTTATAAAGCAGAAGCGCCATTTTTTACAGAAGAATCTTTGCCTGCACTATCCGCTTTGTGAACGGAGTTAAAGTAAGCAACAAAGTTAATCTCAATAGATCTTGGATTATGAAATGCTATACAAAAAAAAAATTTTCTCTCTTTTCTTTGCAGATTCTTTAGACAGGCAGACCCTGATGCAGCTAACAAAATGCTGGCCACTGTTGGTCACGGTCTGGTTACTATTACAGCTGGAAGAATGAGACAAGAGAAGCTAAGGGGTCCTTTTACTACTGTGCACTGAAAAATGGCTTGCAGTAGTGTAGATGCAGGTTTTGGGCGCGCGCCAATCCATTTTTTAGCGTGCCTGTAAAAAAAGGCCTTCTTTTGCCGAAAATGGACATGCAGCAAAATCAAAATTGCCGAGTGTGCATTTTGGCTCTGCGACCTTACCACCAGTCATCGGACTAGCAATAAATAATCTAGGCAGTAATGACCTACGCGCATTAAATTCCACTTGGCATGCGTCCATTACACGCTCCCGAAAATAAAAAATATTTTTCAGATGCGCGTGCCAAAAATTAAATTACCACAAGAACCATGTGGTAGTCAGGCAGTAACTCCATTTTGGCGCACGTTGGGCGCCCGTAGACACTTATGCGGCTTAGTAAAAGGGCCCCCAAGTATCTAGCACTATTTTTTGTTAAACATTTGTTTACTGAATCCTACAATTTACGAGAAGCTTTTTCAGGGAGGTTTTTTTTTGCCTATGATGAAGAAGTCCCACTCCAGTATTTGCTAATTAGGAGCTTCTTGATGCTTTTTCCTCCCGCTCTTTAAATTTTGTAAATTTTTGTTCTTGCTTACTTAGGAATATTTGAAAGAATCCTTTTTGTATTTTTATGGTTATATATTGTTTGGATTCTTGTCCCCATTTCTTGTGTAGTTCATGTCCTAATGCTGCCATTAGCGTGAGGCCATTTTTAAAAATTAAGACATAGTTGAAAAAGTTAATGAACAATATTCCAGAATTTCTCAAGTGGTTTGAAATTTGGACAAGGTGAAGTCTCAAGTTGAATTATGCCAGTCTGCAGCAGCTGCAGCTGCTAAAGATAATTTAATGATACATCTTCAGTTTGGAAGCTACTGAAAATGCTTCCAGATAATGTAATTTACACTTGTTGAACTTTCCACTTACACATTATTTTTCATCCCTTGAATTGTTTAAAGTGTATGTAAAAGATGTGTTACACATTTTTTTTTAATTTTCTGGAAGTAAAACGTTTTTTTAATATTTAGCATGGGTAATGCAGGAAAGAAATTTTGATAATTTAAACTCTCCAGATAGTCTTGATTTTAGGGGTCATAAGTATATAATTACATAAGTGTTGCTATACTGGGACAGACCAAGGGTCCATAAAGTCTAGTATCCTGTTTCCAACAGTGGCCAATCCAGGTCACAAGTACCTGGCAAGATCCCAAAACAGTACAATACATTTTATGCTGTTTATCCCAGAAATAAGCAGTGGATTTTCCCCAAGTCCATTTTAATAGTGACTTATGGACTTTTCTTTTAGGAAGCTATCCAAACCTTTTTAAACCCTGTTAAGCTAACTGCTTTTACCACATTCTCTAGGAACAAATTCCAGAGTTTAATTACACATTGAGTGAATAAATATTTTCTCCAATTTATTTTAAATTTACTACTTTGTAGCTTCATTGCATGCCCTCTAGTCCTAGTATTTTTGGAAAGAGTAAACAAGCAATTCACATCTACTCGTTCCACTCCACTCAGTATTTTATATCTATCATATCTCACCTCAGTTGTCTTTTCTCCATGCTGAAGAGCCGAAGCCGTTTCAGCCTTTTCCCATAGGGAAGTCATCCCATCCCCTTTATCATTTTCTTCATCCTTCTCTGTACCTTTTCTAATTCCACTATATCTTTTTTGAGATGCGGTGACCAGAACTGCACATAGTATTCAAGGTGCGGTCGCACCATGGAACGATAGAAAGGCATTATAACATCCTCGTTTTTATTTTTCATTCTTTTCCTAATAATATATACCATTCTATTTGCTTTCTTTGCTGACACAGCACACTGGGCAGAGGGTTTGTGAGCAGAGGATTTCAAAGTATCATCAACAATGACTCCTAGATCCTTTTCCTGGTCGGTGACTCTTAATGCGGAACCTTGCATCACATAGTTATAGTTCAGGTTCCTCTTTCCCACATGCACTTGCTCACGTTAAACATCATCTGCCAGTTGGATGCCCAGTCTCCCAGTCTTGTAAGGTCATCTTTTTTTACAATCCACTTGCGATTTAACAACTTTGAATAACTTTGTATCGTTGGCAAATTTAATTACCTCACTAGTTATTCCTATATCTAGGTCATTTATAAATATGTTAAAAAGCAGCGGTCCCAACACAGACCCCTACAGAACCCCCACTATCTACCCACGGTAAAATGTGGCCTGTGGTACTGTGAGTACGTCTTTTAGGCACACGCTGGGACATCTTTTACTGTGGTGAGAAATGAGCAATTTTTTAATGGGCCTGCATTAATATTAAAACTAGCTTGTGCCTATTTATGGCTTGAGCCCTTACTGCCACCCACTGACCTAGCAGCAAGGGCCCTTGAGCTACCCATGTGCTACCCATGCAGCACATGCCAATGTGGGCACGCTGATGGTTACTGCCAGGAATGCCCCTCGAAGTAGAACATTTTCTACCGTGGGATTCGGCGCACGCCAAAATCAGAATTACTGCCAGGTTCATGTGCTACCCCGGCGGTAGTGCTGATTGGGTGCACGGTACCCACGTGTTAGCCTTCCTGCACCCTTATAAAAGGGCGTCTAAGTACTCGGAATCTTCACAAAAGAGTATATCTAAGAGGGTTACTCTGTTGGTGGGCTTAGGTTCTGTTGAGAAGAAAATGTTCCTATTAAAAGCTTGTTTCCAGAAGATGATGATATCCTTCTGCGGGCAAAAAGTACTGATGATTCCTGATTTGGCCATACCAACCCAATTAAGACACAAAGCCTTTCTGCAGCTCAAGTCTCGAGTCTTGGCTGTGGGGTGTTTCCCTGTAAATGTCTCATCATTCATGAAAATCATTAATGTATATTTTTGGATCCTGCTTCTTTAGAAACTTTTTTGTCATCTAAAGTGGTTGATGGTTCTTTGAATGCTAAGTGATGTTAGTGGGGATTTTTTATCTTTTTTTTTGGGGGGGGGGAGGGGGTTAGATTTATTTCTCCACTGTTGCAGGAATTTAGTTTTTCCATTGAATTATGTACAGTGGCAATCTTAGCTGCTTTCTCCTTGATGTGGACTAAAAATTTGTGATGTTATTGTTTTGCCTGATTTTTCCTGTGTATTTCTAGCCTTGTAGTAGATTTAAATTGCAAATTAAAAAAAAAAAAAGAAAAAAAAAAAGAATGTGCTTCCATGCCAAACGTTTGGTACAGAATTAATGCCTATATCTAGGTGCCATTTATAGAATTTCCCCCAGAATGTCTGATTCAGTTTTTTCAAGACATATTTCTATAGTGCTAATCCCACCATTACTTAAATGAATTTAAAAATACGAAGTTCCTTCTAAGATGCAGTATACATATTGTGAATGCAATGGTTATATAAGCCAATTTGCTATTGCTCATCATAGTTATTTGCTGTGTACTTAAATGTATGTTTGCTACAATTCAGTACCCTGGCTCAGTCTTGCAGGATGGTGAAAGGATATTTTACACAGTACCTTCTTTAGAATAAGGATCCCTTCCTGTGTATTCTCATCGGTGGTGATGTCAAACAGGTTCCCCCCATCACCTGGAACAATGTTGTAATCAATCTCTGCATTCTTTCCAAAATCTGGATCCACGGCTCTGATCCTTCCAACAAAAAGTCCAACAGTGGAGGATTCTGGTACTTTCAAATGGAAGATACCTGTGGGGGGGGGGGGGGGGGGGGAGAATAAACAATATGGAATGCACCTTAACACATTTTCTTGATGCAACCAGTTAATGCATATTGATTTTGATATATTTAATTAATCAATGCTTGAACATTGACTCTGGGTAAGTCACTTAACCTTCCATTGCCCCAGGTATAAATAAGGACCTGTATATGTTATGTAAACCGCTATGAATATAGTTGCAAAAAACACAGAAAAGTAGTATATCAAGTCCCGTTTCCCTTTCCCTTCCCCTGCCTAAATCGAGGTAGCACCTTATGGAATTACACTGCTTATTTCCGATCTGACGAAGAAGGGCAACCTTCGAAAGCTAATCAAGAAATGTATTAAATTATGTCCAATTAAAAAAGGTATCTTATTTTCTTTTCCATGTTTTATTTTGTTTGATTTCCATTGATAACCTTAAGAGTGGACTAACACGGCTACCACACCTCTCTACTTTTTTCCCTCAGAAACTACTTTAATATGTCATGCTATTCTGATTCATACAAGAGTCTCAAGATGTTTACAAATACTACTACTTATCATTTCTATAGCACTACTAGATGTACGCAGTGCTGTACACTTAAGACTCTTGTATGAATCACAAGCGTGAACATGTTTAACTTATATACGCAATAGCACTCCTTTGAAAATGGCCCTGCAACACACAACTTTGTTTTAAAGTACTGTAGTTGCCCCGTTGCTTTTGAATAGATCAATGTTCCCTCTAAGCTGAGCATCAGTCTTTTAACCTCATTGCTGCCAGTGAGGGGAGGTGCTTCAATGCTGTGTTTTCAATCGCTACAGAGTCCTACAGAACTTGCTTGTCTCTTGCTATTGAAAATGTGATATCAAAATAGCACTCCCCCCCCCCCCCAGCAGGAATATAGGTAAAAAAAACTCCTAGACAGCTTTGAACAGGGGTTCTCAATCCAGTGCTTGGGACACATCAAGCCAGTCTGGTTGTCAGGATATCAACAATGAATATCCATGAGATAGATTTGTAATCCATGGAGACAACATATGCAAATTTATCTCATGCATATTCATTGTGGATATCCTGAACACCTGCCTGGCTGGGTGTGTCTCAAGTACTGGGTTGAGAACCCTTGCTTTACAGAAAAAGTTGGAATAGACTCCTCCTCAATATTAAGCAAGCACTAAAAACGTACCATTTTACCAAATCATTTCCCCTGGATTAAGTAACCTAAAATATGTAGGTTTCAGTCGCAACCCACCTCAACTCTTGAGTCCTGTCTCTTCTAAACCCCTCCTTCTGTATCATATGCTATTCATTAATGTTGCCTTGTCCCTTCCCCTATTTAAAATTATTTGTAACCTAGAACTCCTACTGCTTCTCCCCACTTTTTCTTCCCTTTCTCAAACACTTTATTTCATGTTTTTACTGTTCAACCTCATAGATACCTTTTTTGATGGGTGGTATTTCAATTAAAAGTGGCCTGTATTTTAGGGTTTTTATTCTAACTGCCAAGCTTTCTCTCACATTGTAATAGCCCCTAGAGTTGTATCGGGGTCCTAATGGTATTTGCAAAGGGCCAGATTGTATATATGACACCTAAAAAAATCTGTGTGGTAAAGATTTCTGCCTAAGTGTATTCTATAAGTGGCGCCTAGATCTAGGCACAGTATATAGAATACGTTTAGGTGGAAATCCTAGTGCTTAAAACAACACACATCCATTTAGGCCAATGAAAATGTGGCATAAATCCCCATGTGTAAATTTATGCACACTGTATCCTATTCTATAACTATGGGGTCCTTTTACAAAGGTGTGCTAAAAAATGGCTAGTGGTAGTGTAGGTACAGGTTTTGGGCACACATCGATCCATTTTTTAGCACGCCTGTAAAAAAGGCCTTTTTTTTTTTTTGCTGAAAATGGACATGCGGCAAAATGAAAATTGCCACTCATCCATTTTGGGTCTGAGACCTTACTGCCAGCCATTGACCTAGCGGTAAAGACTCACCCGGTAACCGGGCAGTAATTATCTACACACGGCAAATGCCACTTGGCGCATGTCTGTTACACATGCCAGAAAATAAAAAAATATTTTTCAGACGCATGTAGCAGATGCACACCAAAAATGAAATTACCACAAGGTCCATGTGGTAGTTGGGCAGTAACTCCATTTTGGCGCACATAGGCGCTTACGCAGTTTATTAAAAGGACCCCTATGTGTCTAAATTTTGGAATGCCCACGAAACACCCATTTCTCTGCCCATAACCACACCCTTTTGAACTGCGCACATTAGAATTTAGGCGCAGTTCATTCAAGAATACACTTAGTGAGTTGAGCACGTAAATTCTAATTATTGCCAATTAGTGCTCATTATTGCTTGTTAAGTGATGTTATCAACGCTGATTAGCTTGATAAGCCAATTAAGTTACGAGTATTGTTATAGAATACGACTAGATTTTGGCAAGGATCTCTAAGCGCGCTACATAGAAATCCAGGGGAAAGTCGATTGCATCAATAGCACTAGAGCACAGGATACAAGATGCATTGCTATTCTCTTTAAAAAAAAAAAACCACATTTTAGCAAGTAGAAGTTCAGCTTTGTAAGACAAGACCATCTTCACATAATGAATGGTGAGTGGTTTTAATGTGTGTGGTTCTAAGATAAAATCCAAGGAACTACACATTATTCAGCTGGGATTTTTTTTAAAACTAGATGACTTTTCTTGACTTAGCATCTCATCACTTATGCAATTCAGCAACCGTGAAGTTGTTCCATTCAGATTAATTCCAAGCCATGAAGCAAACTTCAGCTCTACCAAAGCAAGATATGTGATGATATACTCGGTAATTATATGGCCATCATCTGCCAGATCTATCTTGGGAGAACAGAAACATCTCAATTGGGCTATTTCAACAAGGAAACATTATAAATACAGAAGCTAATAAACAAACTGTGCTCTGTACAGATCGTACTGAGGAGAGGATAGAATACATTAAAGCAAGCTTTTAACAAGATTTTCCTGTCACGTTAACAAAAAGAAGGAGAATGAGAGAGAGAGAGAGAGTTATGTTCATTTTTCTTGTAACTACCTTTGCACATTCTGTATCTCCTTGTATATCTTGTTGGTAATTGGGAAATGGAATGGAAAGTACTTCAGTCCATTGTTGTCAGCAAGGCCACGTATTTGAAACAGCCAAACAATGAGACTGTCATTGTACTTCAAAGTTTGCATTTTCATCATGGCCTACAAATCATTTTTACTGTTCTGAATAGTATCACATGACCACAAGCACCAGATAAATTCTTCTAGTTGGGTTTTTCTCTTTTTCATATGATTAGTCCCTTTATCTAACTGCGGGTTCTGACTTTCTGGATATTCCTTCCAATTATACTAGCCTTGCTTGTCATGGTCTTTATCTCTCCTCTGCGTCCCTGGCCAGTCCTCTTCCCTCCCCATTTATTCCCTTTGCCTCTTTTTAAGCTCTTTTGTTAGAGGGGATGGAACTTGATATACCTCCTTTCTGTGGTTACAATCAAACAAGCTAACATATTATATACAGGTACTTATTTTGGAGGGTTAAGTGACTTGCCCAGAGTCACAAGGAGTTGCAGTGGGAATCAAACTCAGTTCCCCAGGATCAAAGTCCACTGCACTAACCACTAGGCTACTCCCCCACTCTTAAGTAGGGATGGATTCAGGACCTGAGAACTCTGCCCAGTGACTGCCTCTTCCTGCTTTCAAGTTTTTTTCTTCTCAGCTTTATTCCACATGCTTTGTCACTGGGCTATCCTTGTTCTGTTGATTGCTTATGTCAGTTCCCTGGCTGAAGACCTTTGTGATGGGGTACAAACACTCCATCATGCTGAGAAAAGTCATCAATCAAAGTTTAAGCGCCTATCAGTTTTACCTACGTATAGTTTGTTACACGGACATTGTAGGACATATATCACATGGTCTGATTTGCACCTAGTTAAATGCCTCAATTTGTAGACCTTGCCATCCACAGGATTACAGTAGCTGTCACATTCAATCATAGTATTACAAAAAATGCATGCTCCACAAACTTTGTGTGCTCCGCTCACCCGCAAGGATCTATGCACTATGTCGGCTGGACATAACATCTCTTTAAGATTGCGATCCTCGAAAAGGCTATTTGTAGATCAGAATCTTTAAATACATCATGGGCTTGAATAATGTCCCAATTTCTTCGGATCATGTCTGCCACCTCTTCCCCACCCTGCTGGTATCTGACCACAAATGTCTCTTTACATTCTCTATACATATGTAAAACTGATAGGAACCGACGATTAAGTGAACATAAGTCATGCATTGCATCATCAAAATTAGGAGCGCCTTTAGTAGCCCATTGTAGAGACTTTAACCACAGCTTTGATTCATTTAAATGTTGGCTGATTCATTGCATGAACAAACACATACGCGGTGGAGACCGCAGTAAGAGGTTATTACAAGTGGAATAGAGATGGATTTATCGATTAAACACTTTGGAGCTGCATGGTCTGAATTTGACCATGCACTAGGCTGCTTTTCTTTGAACTATTTTTTGAATGTTATAATGCCGTTATATCGCTCCATGGTGCAACCGCACCTGGAGTATTGTGTTCAGTTCTGGTCGCCTCATCTCAAAAAAGATATAAAGGAATTGGAGAAGGTGCAGAGAAGGGCGACGAAAATGATAAAAGGGATGGGACGACTACCTTATGAGGAGAGGATAAGACGGCTAGGACTCTTTAGCCTGGAGAAAAGGCGGCTGAGGGGTGATATGATAGAGGTCTACAAAATAATGAGCGGGGTAGAGCGGACAGATGTGAAGCGTTTGTTTACGCTTTCTAACAATAATAGAACTAGGGGACACAAGATGAAATTAGAATGTGGTAGGTTTAAAACAAATTGAAGAACGTTTTTCTTTACTCAGCGTGTGGTTAGACTCTGGAACTCATTGCCGGAGAAGGTAGTGACGGCAGCTGGCCTTGCTGAGTTTAAAGGGGGTCTGGACAGATTCCTGAAGGAAAAGTCCATTGATCATTATTAAATTTTGGGTTTTTGCCAGGTTCTTGGGGCCTGGATTGGCCGCTGTCGGAGACAGAGTGCTGGGCTTGATGGACCTTTGGTCTTTTCCCAGCGTGGCAGTGCTTATGTACTTATGATCTACTTCTTGAATGATCGAATTTTTAAAAGATTTTTTGAATCTTTTTTTTTTTAGTTGGACTCATCAATATGTTCAATGAGTTTGTGCAAAAACAATTTTTGAAACTGTAATTTCTGCAGAACTCTTGGTGTGAAAGTTTTAAATTAACTCATTATAAGATGACGGTGCTGCTTTAGATAGATGTTAGTACCAGCTGATTTAGGAGGCAGTTGTTAGATTGACAATTGGGCATCACTAATGACGTGTCAGCTACGGATTGGGTAAATGGATATTTAAAATCAACACTGCCCTATATCGCTGATGTCAGTGGGTGAATGAGTTCTCCAGCATGAAGGTAACAGAATGAGGCCATTGTGTCTATAGATGTAACTATACAATGCATAAAACATGATTTAGATGTATACTTTAATTTGCTTTTGATTACTCATGCACTGAACCTCTATATATAAAAATTCTTTTACTGCAGCATTAGCAACTAATAGATGTCTTGCGGTATGGTTCCCTGAAGAAGAATAGCGAAACGGGACCTTTGGAATCAGCACGCAAGCTGGAGCTCACAATAGAAAGATAAGTTTACTTGTTTAACTAATCTTTTGACTCCATAAAAGATTTTGATGCATGATCAGATTGGAAAGAATTAAAAAAATATATACATAATCTACGGGGGGTTTTCAGTCTATAATGACTTTTTTCTGCATGCAATCAATGATTGTGATTTGTTGCTGCAGCACTTGAGACTTTTCCCCCTATTCAATATAGACACTATGGAACTGCTAATTTGGTTTTTTAAGATACAGAATGGCATAAAAATCTCAAGGGGTCAGATGGTACATACTTTTATTTTGTTTCTTCTTTACTTTTGGTTTATAGAGTTGTCACCTTTAGTGTGCATGTACCCACTCCTAAATATTAAACAGACTTTTATTATAAGATGACTTTTTACTTTTTAAAATGTCCTGGATTAATCTTGTTGTGTATATGTTTTGATTATTTATATTATTATTTATAGGTGTGTCTGATCTTTTTCTTAAGTATTCAATGTGCCCCTAATGCAGGTAGATGTTTCTGACAAACCATGTTGGGTGGTTTTTTGAGACACCTATTGTTAGGACAGTGCATATCGCACCTTGTGTTGGAAGACTGCTATTAATAAACTGCAGTTGCCACTAGCTGGTTCACCTGGCTGCTTTTTCTTTGGATTATTGGACTTTTGCTGTGGCCCTTTTGCGCCTCTCTGGTTGAAGAATAAAGGCCCCAATCACAGCCCCTACCTCACCTCCTAAGGAACCCCCTCTTTCATTGAGGAGTCCTTTACTAAGCTGCAGTAAAAGGGGGCCTGCGCTGGCTTCAGCATGTGTTTCTGAAGCTTGAGGCCCCCTTTTACCGCAGCGGGTAAAAGGTAGTCCATTTTTGGGAAAAAGAAATGGCTGTGCAGGCAAGTGAACCACTTACCGCATGGCCATTTTGGTGGACAACCCTTACTTCACGCTAACTGAGCAGCGTACAGTGCTGCAAGATTACCGCCAGTTAAGCTCCGGTGCTACAAAAATAGGATATATTTTTGTAGCACCGTAAATGGCATATGCTAGGGTGGGAACTAATGCCGGGCTCTTGCAAAAACCCAGTAGTAGTTACTGGTGGGCTTACCACTGCTTAGTAAAAGGGCCCTGAGGGCCTCATGGCCCTGTACCTGATGATCCAAAATGGCATCCCTAGTGGTAATCTTGTGCTGTTACCACTAGTGGTCATGTTTCTGTATAAGGATTAATTTTACTGACCCTTAATAGCTTTTCTCCTTGGTCATTTATACTTAGGCATGGAAACCTAGATGATTGCTTCCTTACCTTTATCAAGAGTGCAGCCTGAATTACACTGAGGTACATGAGGTGATGGAGGCTGAAATGACCTGCCCAAGAACCCAAAGAGTATCAGTGAGAGAAATGGGATTTGTACCCTGGCACCCCTCTCTACATATGTCATTGTAATGGGTGCTGCTTTCCAAAAGAATGCAGACATCTCAAAAAGAAAGAAAACAATTTGCTTCTATTTTGCTACATAACAAAAATGTAAATACTGTAATAAGTGAACTACATTTCCCATGCCTAGTGACTATTTAATAATGCAATACTTCACACAGTACTGACACACATGGAAAAATAATCCCAGTACCTGAACTGAGAAGTCTGTGTTTCTTTTTAAAGGCACACTTAACCTAAGTCTTCTCAAAGGAGTATCTCCATATATTCTATAAATTCCGTTATGTTTCTTTATGAATTGGGAGTTGGCCTACAAGCTGCATAACCTAGGGTTCCTTGTTATGTTGTGTGATCCAGATTTTGATTTGGGAATGAACTTGTTTTCTTGATGGGTTCTCTTCTTCCCCTTTCCAATATCCCTGTGTAGTTTTCATGCATATGATAAGAGTGGCAGATGAAAGCTTAGAATGCTAACATTGCAATACAGTGGAGGAGTGGTTAGAGCACTGGTCTTGCAATCCAGAGGTGGCCAGTTCAAATCCCACTGCTGCTCCTTGTGATCTTGGGCAAGTCACTTAACCTTCCATTGCCTCAGGTACAAACTTAGATTGTGAGCCCTCCTGGGACAGAGAAATACCCAGTGTACCTGAATGTAACTCACCTTGAGTTACTACTGAAAAAGGTGTGAGCAAAAACTAAATAAATACAGTAATAGAATAGTGCAATTAAGTTAGATGCACCCTTCAGTAAAGAAGATGACATGATAAGCTTTCATTATTTACTTTTATGTAGAGCAGGGAAAGGAAACATTAGCCATTTTGCCACACAAAACCTCATTTTGAACTCCACTGTGTTCAAAACTCGACTTATGAGCAACTGTGAAAAATAAAATCAAATGCAAGATTATTCTCTGAATGCATCTAAATTCAGATATGCTAAATACAATCATTGTGTTACTGGATATAAAAACATATTACAGACAACAAAATTATCAAATTCATCAAGAAGTGTATATTTTAATTACAATGACGTTAATGTATATATGGGGTCATTTAATAACAACACGTGCTAAGGTTGTGACAATTAATGGATGTTAACAGTGTTAGCACTTACTGTCACTAAATGACTCTGACATTGCCCTGTATGATGAACATTATAAGAAAATAAATCAGTATGGGATTTGGGAAGAATCTACGCTACAAGCATGACTATCACAGATACACAGGAACATGGGCTGCTATTCAGTGGAGCATGCCTGAATAGTAACATAGTAGATGATGGCAGAAAAAGACCTGCACGGTCCACCCAGTCTGCCCAACAAGATAAACTCACATGTGCCATTTTTTGTCTATACCTTACCTTGATTTGTACCTGTCTTTTTCAGGGCACAGACCGTATAAGTCTGCCCAGCACTATCCCCGCCTCCCAACCACCAGCCCTGCCTCCCACCACCGGCTCTGACACAGACTGTATAAGTCTGCCCAGCACTATCCCCACCTCCCAACCACCAGCCCTGCCTCCCACCACTTATCCAATTAACTTTAGAAACATAGAAACATAACGGCAGATAAAGGCTAAATAGCCCATCCAGTCTTCCCATCCTCCATAACCACTAAATCTTCCTTTTCCTAAGGGATCCCACGTGCCTGCCCCAAGCTTTCTTATGTTCTGACACATGTCCTCGTCTCCACGACCTCCATCTGGAGGCCATTCTATGATTCCACCACCCTTTCCGTGAAAGAATATTTTCTTAGATTCCTCCTAAGCCTATTTCCTCTTAACGTCATTGTATGACCCCTCCTTCCAGAGTTTTCATTCATTTGAAAAAGGCTCACTTCTTGTACATTTTTAAACATCTCTATCATATCTCCTCTCTCCCTCCTCTCTCTTCATAAGCCTGTCTGTATATGTTTTATGTTCAAGACAACCAGGGAACTTTAAAAGTTGAAAGATCAGAATACATTCTGCTAAAGTTAACCAGAGATCTTTCTTTCTTAACTTTAAGACAGGTAATTACATGACCAGGCTTAGCCATTTATTGTTAGCCAAATAGTATGACTGGTAGTACGATTTATAGTAGTAGTGACTCTGGGCAAGCACTTAACCCTCCATTGCCCCAGGTACAAATAAGTACCTGTATACAATATGTAAGCCGCATTGAACCTGCTATGAGTGGGAAAGCGCGGGGTACAAATGTAACAAAAAAAATTGTAATTATGCCTTCTGGCATGCCTCTTGGTCCTCTGTCTTTTAACTGGTTAACTTGTGGGCAGAAACCAAATTGCCTAGACAAAAGTTAACCAGTCTGTGGACCCAATATTTGACAAGGTAGTGTTTGTCCTGTTAATTTCTGAATACTGTAAATTATTTGAATATCAGTCCCAAGAAATAAGAATATGCCTGCACAGAAGGACCGTGAGCCTCATGCAGCTCATCCCATGCTTTCTGACACTGTTTTTGTCTCTACCACCTCTACTGGAAGATTCTTTCATGGCTCCACCACCCTGTCTGTGAAAACACATTCCTTAGATTACCCTTGAATTATCCTCTGTTCACCCTCTTCCTGTAAATTCTTGTTCTATTTTCTATTATTTTCTATTTGAAGAGGACTGCACTCTACATTCATTCCTCAGAATTATTTGAACACATCTGCCATATTTCTCCTGCTCTCCTTTCTTCAAGATTATACATGTTTAGATTTTTAAGTCTGTCTCCATCTGTTTAATATTAAATACTGTTTATAATTTTGATAACTGCCCTCTGCCAACTATGTCTAGTTTATATAATTTTAACATTTTGCATTCCAAAATTGAACCCAGCAATTTTATTTCTTTTTGTACAGAGCACGATCACCTTTTGGCTATTTCACTATCTATGCATTCAGGCATTCTCTTAGCTTTTGCTGGTCCCCTATCAACTTGTTTGGCTATCTTATAGCAACCCTTTCTTTGAGGACACCATAATCCCTTGGATTCTATATAGCTCGACTAGAGATCAGCGCAAACATTCAGGCGTATTCTATAACAACGTGCATAACTTAATTGGCTCAACAAGCTAATCAGCGTGGAGAATGGCATTAAAAATAATGAGAACTAATTGGCAATAATTAGAATTTATGTGCACAACTCACTAAATGTATTCTGTAATTAACTGCATTTAAATTCTAACATGTGCAGTTCAAAATGGGCATGGCTTTAGGCAAGGAAATGGACATTTTGTGGGCATTACAAAATTTACGCACATAGTTACAGAATATGGTCCAGTGTGGGTAAATCTACGCGCATTGATTTATGCCACATTTTCATTGGTGTAAATGGAGGCGCATAGTTTTAGACACAGGGACATCAAGTAAGTGTATTCTATATACTATGCCTAGATCTACGTGCCACTTATAAAATACACTTAGGCAGAAATATTTACCATGTGGATTTTTTAGGAGCCTTATATTGAATCTGGCCCAGTGTGTGCAAGGGGTATGCACAAAAGCATTTATTTTCCTCGATCCTCTCTCAATTGTGCTTAGGATCATGCAGTCTCACCTCCGGGGCAGTCTTCAGCCAGGAAGAAGGTAGGGAAGGAATTTCACTTTCAAGGTCCAAGAAAGTCACAGACTCATCAAGAATGTAATTTTTTTTCAGGTGCTTCAACTAACTTTACTCTAAATTGGTGCAAACCTAGACAACTGATTTGAGATAGGTCCCCTCCCCCATCCTGCATAATTGTGCAGTATTGATTAAATACCATCTGTTTCTATTACTAAAATAGTCCTCTTCTTCATATTTGTACACGATATCTTTTGTTCCTCACAATTCTTTAATATTTAGGACTATTTGTGGCAATTTGCCTGTAAGTGCGTGCTAATCGTGCATTACTTAGGGGCTCTTATACTAAGCCACATACTCATCTACATGCACCCAACGCACATCAAAATGAATTACCGCTCGGCTACCGTATGGCTCTTGCAGTAATTTCAATTTTGGCGCGAGTCCAAAAATAATTTTTATTTTCAGAAGTGCGTATCGGACACGCACCAAGTGGCATTTGATGCACGTAGGTCATTACCACATGGTTACCGCGTAAGACTTTACTGCTAGGTCAATGACTGGCGGTAAGGTCTCGGACCCAAAATGGACATCCACCAATTTTGATTTTGCAGCACGTCCATTTTAGGCAAAAATTTCAAAAAGGCCTTTTTACAGGCGTGCGGAAAAATGCGCGCACCCAAAACCTGCACCTACACTAACGCAGGCCATTTTTCAGTGCACCTTAGTAAAAGGACCCCTTATTTTTTTTTGTTTTTCAGGAGTTGGTGTGCTATGGAAGCGTTATACAACTAGTGTGTTTTGGTTAGTGTGCACTAACTGGATAACACAAACTTAAAAAAGCACACAGCACCTCCTAAATAGGAGGTGGTACCTGCTCCTGCAATAATGTGCTAATGGAAAAATGTATACGGGACCTGGAGAAAAAACATTAAAACCCCTTAAGATACTGACACCTTAAATATAGGCTTAGCACATAGAAACATCCTGTGTTGAAACATGCTAACCCCATGCTGTAGAGCGTTTTGTAAACAGGGCCCCTTAGTTGCTTGAACGGGACTATTCTTACAAAAGATTCTCCTCCAAACTGGGATCTTCCTCATCAAACACAAATCTCTCACTAGAAACTTTCCTCAAATAGTACTTCTTCCCCCTTTTTTAGCTCTGGGTGGGGCTCTTACATCCCCTTCACACCTCTGCTTAAAGATCAAGCAAATCGGACTGGGTAATGGTCTAAATATCACCGCTCACCAGATAACTAGCTGCTCCAATCACGGACTGCACTAAAACGATCCACATACGTAGTGTTTAGGCCGTCTGTAAGGATATTCAGTGGCACTACCTGTATACTGTAGCTGAATTTCGAGGGGTAGCGGTGGCTAAGCAATTTATCTGGATAATGGAGGGAAACTGAAAAGCAACATCAGGAAATAATTCTTCATGGAAAGTGTGGTGGATGCCTAGAATGAACTTCTGCATTCAAAAACATGGAGGATTCCTACACCACAAGAGGGTGTAATAAAAAAGTATAGAATATTTTCATTCCAAATAAAACTTAAATGGCTTTCACATTTTTAGGCATGGGAGTGGGGGAAGAGAACAGTAGTTCCAATCCAAAAGCAAATGGGTGGAGAACCTGCATGGAGTGCTTAGAATTCCTTTCCTACATTTTCCAGCTGATCTCAATTCAAGCTACTTTCTGGAGGTTTTTCCTCACATCTGTTAACAGTGGTTAGTCTCAAATCTAAACCATCTGCCCATGTAGTATTTGTTACTGATTGTGCTCCTTAACGTTGATATCTATAGCTGCATGCAAGATAAGATCACTTTCCATGTGAATGTGTTGAGAATTTTGTTTCATTTTAATCCCACTTTTGTTGGGCCAGAAACACAGCTCTGTACAAGATTTGCTTTTCCCTTTCCTGAAGCTGTAGACTACTAAATCTTCATGTAAAATATGTGCTGTTTTAAAACTCTGGAAGCAGACTGACTTGCATGCTTTTTCCCTTTTTTTGTGCACAGGCATAATTCTTCACTTTGAAGATTTATTGCCAAGAATCGTGTCGCAGACGCAGAAAAGTAGGAACCGCTTAAAAAAAAAAAAAAGACACCCTTGTACACTGCCGCACAAACAGAATTCTAAATTAAAGTGTACTTGTCTGATGGTTACATAGCATAAAACATACTCTTGGGAAATCTTGGTGGATTGTCATTGACATCAGTCAGTGTGATGTTGACAGTTGTAGTTCCAGCTAATCCTCCCAGCTGTCCTCCCATGTCCTTGGCCTGGATAAGTACTTGATATTGTTCCTTGACTTCTCTGTCCATGTTTGGTAAAGCTGTCCTGATCACACCTTGGATAAAAGACAAGAAATATATGTACATAGCTATGAATTAAGACCCCTGAGAAATAATACATTCCTAGTACATATAAGGTCAGATTCTATAAATGGTGTCTTAAAAAATGGGTGTTGAAAAAAATGCTTAAGTGGTTTCTATACATCGCACTTACAGTTCGGTGTGGTTTATAGAATAATGCTTAAGTGGACAGGTCACAAGTAAATTTAGGTGCAACCATATGCACCAACAAAAACGTGGTGTAAATGTTTGTGCCTAAATTTACAAGTGAAGCACCATTATTGTATAATTAAGTGTGTAACTCAAAATAATGCCCCTGATCTGCTCTGAAATGCTTATGACCCTCCTATTTCCACATCTCCCCTTTCAAGCCTGCATACATTTTAGGTGCGGATCCAGTGCCTAACTTTATGCATATAGTGGGTCTTTTACAAAGGTGTGCTAGCGTTTTTAACGCATACTAAAAATTAGTGCACCATCTTTGTAGACATCCATAATATTCCTATGAGCATCTAAATGCTAATGCACCTTTGTAAAAGGGTCCCATGAGCTCCAATTAAATCTAATTAGTGCTAATTGTTAAAAAAACAATTATTGGCACTAATTGGCTCATAATTCTATTAAATTGCGAGCACAAATTGGGGCAGTACCTACATTTGCACATGCAATTTTTGGTGACCTTTAT
This sequence comes from Microcaecilia unicolor, assembly GCF_901765095.1. Lineage (NCBI taxonomy): Eukaryota > Metazoa > Chordata > Amphibia > Gymnophiona > Siphonopidae > Microcaecilia > Microcaecilia unicolor. The sequence goes on from NC_044031.1 coordinate 295,115,468, forward strand.
AGAATCAGAGGGATACTGTACTTGCTGTTTGAACAAAACAAATGAAGGACGAATATTTAATTACATCCTCAATTTTATTTCTTTAACATTAGTCCAAATTACAGTACAGTAAAATTGCAACATAGTATCAATGAGCCTAGAACTGTTCAGAAATAACTGAGCAAAGACAAGACATTTCTACACAAGAGCTAGATTTAAGGACCAAACAAAAATCAGGTAAAACTAACACAGTTTTTAAACTGAGTGTTTTCCTTCCAAGACTTTCTGTTGCTTCTGGATGGAAAACAAAAATCCCATAAATTATGCAGGAAACATGTTTTAAATTCAAAATTAGGAAGTCAACCACGAAAAGTAGAGGAACAACAGCCCCTACGAACGTAGCAGAAACAGGCTAATGGAGTAGAGAAAAGGGGATGGCACGTCCAATAATGAGAGGGAGTCCAAAGATCTTCAAAAACACAGGGGTCGTTTTACAAGGCACTGCTAAACCCAACACAGGCTTACCGCATGCTACCCCAGAACTACCGCCGACCCAACGTGGTGCTAACCCAGCGGTAATTGGGCATCGATGCGCTCTGCCCAGTTACCACCGGGTTACCACTAGAGCCCTTACCGCCATCTCAATGGGTGGCGGGAAGTGCTCCCTGCCGCATAGCCACGCGGTAAGAGTTATCTTACAGCACAACATTTTTACCACTGCGGTAAAAAGGGCCCTGGCACACAGAAATATGGCCCCTGCCACTAGCGCAGGGCCCTTTTTCCCACAGCTTAGTTAAAGGACCCCACAGCATTTCAAGGAAGACCCAAAAATGTCAGGACTAGCCCTTAAATATTTTCAGGCAAATATTCAGTGGTAAATATCTTTAAATAAGGACCCAAAAGTTGTTACTCCCAATAATATAAGGCCTCTTTTATCAAGCCAAGCTAGCGGCTCCCGCAAAGCAATGCCAATGGAACCCTCAAAATGAATGGGCTTTGTTGGCATTACCGCACCAGGAGCCGCTAGCACGGAATGTTAAAAAAGCCCATAATATCTTCCGAAAGCACAATCCATTGCCTTATTGTATGATTTTTTTTTTCTATTTGCCACATGAAGACAAAAACTTTTTTTTTCAACCTATACTAGATCATCAGAAACATCCCCTGCTGTAAAGAAATTCCCTGCCAATATAAACATTTTTTCTCAGAATACGATATGGTGAGGTGGATATGCAAAATAAGTAAATCAACATCGGACCACTATACTTATAGATTCCTTTTGGTGGCTTTTTAAGGGAGGTTACTTATTTATGTGGGTTTTGGTGTGTTGTCCAATTTGGTTTCAATTTTGCATTTGCTATGTTGCTTTGCTTGTACATGGTTTTGGTTGCCCTTTTGAGTTTGCAAAGGCAAGTGACTATCACATAATCACAGTAACCATTTTAATTAAAAATTAAGGTGCACCGCATAAGATAATATGATGCTCTGCAAAAAAAAATCACTAGTAATTATTTAGATATATTTTTCATCTGACAGGGGCATTAAAACCTCCTTTCCTCTGCTGGTCACACCTCTCTCTATACAGCCTAGCAACCTTCTCGCTACGGCCACCGCCTTGTCGCACTGTTTCATCGCCTTCAGGTCCTCAGATACTATCACCCCAAGATCCCTCTCCCCGTCCGTGTCTATCAGGCTCTCCCCACCTAACACATACGCCTCCCTTGGATTTCTACTCCCTAAGTGCATCACTTTGCATTTCTTCGCATTGAATTTTAATTGCCAAATGTTAGACCATTCTTCCAGTTTCTTCAGATCTTTTTTCATGTTTTCCACTCCCTCCGGGGTGTCCACTCTGTTGCAAATCTTGGTGTCATCCGCAAAAAGGCAAACTTTACCTTGTAACCCTTCAGCAATGTCACTCACAAATATATTGAACAGAATGGGCCCCAGCACCGATCCCTGAGGCACTCCACTACTCACCTTTCCCTCCTCCGAGCGAACTCCATTTACCACCACCCTCTGGCGTCTGCCCGTCAACCAGTTCCTAATCCAGTTCACCACTTTGGGTCCTATCTTCAGCCCTTCTAGTTTATTCAAGAGCCTCCTGTGGGGAACCGTGTCAAAAGCCTTGCTGAAATCTAAGTAGATGACGTCCATAGCACGTCCTTGATTTAATTCTCCTTTGACTGGGTGACAGGAGAATTAAATCAAGGACGTGCTATGGTTTAGAAGAAGTGGCATGTAACATTACTATATGATATAGGATAGATCTAGACAAATTAGTCTTCACCAGATCCAAATCATTTGAATGCGAAGGGCACATGATCTGATCTGCAGATGCATGTTTCACAGCAGACCTATCAACTCAGACTTTCTCTTTTCTTTAAGTAGCAACAGCAACAGAGAATAACTAGTGTGATCTCTCTTTACAGAACTTGTAGCTGGCAAGTGAGTTGACAGGTTGTGGTAAAATTAGAATATATAAGATGCAACAAGGCAAGGAAAAAGCTGCCTGACCAGAAAGAAGGAGGGAGTGAATTCACCTGCAACTCACCAAACCTTGCCTGAGAACAGATAATCCACATTCAGAGAACAAAACAGAGCTCCCCTGAGCCCCAGACCTTACCAAGAGGCAGACAATGGCAGCACGTTTGTAGGAGGTAGAGCAGAGCTCATCGTGACACTGCAAATAAACCCAACAAAGTGGTAGATAATGCAATTTCAAAGTAAACAGCAAGGTTCACCTGAGACCCAACAAATAGATCCTGCCACAGAGCAATAACCTACAAATTGCAGCAGACAGAACAAAAAAGGTGATGTATTAGAGCTCATGTACTCAAGTGGCAGATATCAAGATGAGAAATGCTTATTCCCAGGAAAGAGTGGCTGAAATTGAAAAACACAAACAAGTTGTGTAAACTATTGATTCAGCAACCCTAGATACACCTTCATTCACACAAGAGAAAATGAATTAAACTTTTGACCTGGAATGGTCACTTTTGGAAACAGGATATTGGGCTTGATGGATCTCCGGTCTGTTCCAGTGCGGTAACGCTTACGTACTTAACTAGAAATAAACGCCTCATGGGAACACAAGGCTCTGTACCTCTCCCAATAACTGATTCCAGTTTGCAAAGGTAATCCTCTTCAGTCTGTTATCAAGAAGAGACAAGAAGAACTGCATTGATCCACACATTCACTTTTCAACTGTGTGCATGCTCTCAGATATCCAAGAAATATATTGCCAGTACCAGGACATCAAAGGCAAAAACAACCTTCATGACAATGTGCACCTCAATATAAGCAGTTAGAATATTTGTCACATCCATCAAGGATACAACTAAAGGCTATAGTACTTGCCAAACAAACAGGAAAAGTTACCACCCATGCAGGAACAGATAAGAAACATGAACAGCAGCAGAGCTTCACTTAACCATGACAGAGCCCCCTATATCGCAACAATAAGAAAATGCATACTTGATATCCAGAAAAGTCCTATTCTAAGAAGACACGAACCACAACCAGATATGTCCCATATACAGTAGAGGTTGCAAGGAGAGCAGAATCATATAACGTTGGCAATTGCATTCCCAATTCTGAAGCTACACTTCAATAAACACAACAACTAGGCATGTGGCAATAACCGGCCGCAGCTTTATTGAAACTTTTGAACTTACAAATACCATACCATTCCCCATATCCAACATATGTCAAAAGCCATCTTACAGCTATTTATCAATTTCAATGTCACAACCGTAACTGGTTAGATGGCATCGAACTAACCATATCACAACAGTCTCCAACATAGATCAACCCCCCTCACCCCCTCACACAAGCAAGGTCTGTGGAACCGTCTGAACTTGCTGAATTCATGACAGTACCGAACCTAAACCAAACCCTCCCTTTTATCCACAGTAAATTGGCAAGGAGTGGAGGAGTGGCCTAGTGGTTAGTGCAGTGGCCTGAGAACCAGAAGAACTGGGTTTGATTCTTACTGCAGCTCCTTGTGACTCTGGATAAGTTACTTAACCCCCCCCCCCCCCCCCCAATTGCCGCAGGTACAAAATAAGTACCTGTAAATAACATGTAAACCACTTTGATTGTAGTCACAGAAAGGCAGTATGTCAAGTCCCATCCCCAACTCAACACCTGAATCACTCCATCCCAAGGGGAATGGTTTCTGGGACCCTACCAAAAGCAGAGACCAGAAGCCAGACAGGTTGAACACGTCTCCAATAAACCCTGGATGGAGGACAAAAAGATGTCCAAACCAGTCTCAGAAAGGTGGACCCCATCACTCCCATATAATCCTAGACAGTCCACAATTAACAGATCATACAACACCACCAAGCTTCACAATTTAGCCACAGAAAGAGAAACATCCATATTCACTTTCTTTTGCAATTTCTCAATCACTTTCACCTTCTTTGCATCCTTCCAAACAAGCCTAGGAAAGTGCGGAAAGTAACACTGTTGGGCCGATATTCAGCACTAGTTAACCAGCCAGGAACATAGCTGCCGAGGGACGGGCAGGTGGGGCAAAATTCCCCTGGCTCAGGCCTCCAGAGGGGGCCCGGCAAAGGGGTCTCTCTCTCTCTCTCTCTTGCTCCAGACGGGACCTGGGTGATCACGTCCCAGGAGAGGGAGAGAGAAAACTAGCAGCTGCTGGGCCCTCAGGCCACGCACGCTCAGTTTTGAGACTGAGCATGTGCGACCTGAGGAAAGCAGTCGCAGGGGACGGCAATGCTGGGCAGAGAAAGGATCCATACTGCTTGCAGCTGGCGGGACCAGCGAAGGTACTTCAGGTGGGCAGGCGGAGGGGTAGTGAGAGTTGTGACGATTTGGGGGGGCAGCAGCGATGACAATTCTTCCCCGGGGTAGGCAGCGGCGGCCCTGGCCAGGAATGGTTATCTCCACTGAATATTACTACTACTTATCATTTCTATAGTGCTACTAGACGTATGCAGTACTGTACACTGAACATGTAAGAGACAGTCCCTGCTCAACAGAGCTTATAATCTAATCAAGACAGACAAACAAGACAAATAAGTGATAAGAGAATTACTTAAGGTGGGAATTATAAAACAGACTTGAGTACTGAACAAGTGAATAGGAGTTAGGAGTTAAAAGCAGCCTCAAAAGGTGGATTTTTAGCCTAGATCCACCCTGAACCCTGTCCCTACATTCAGAGAAATTGTTTAAGATAACCCTCAAGAGATCAATTTTCTCTGCTCAAGGTCCAGAGTGTTGGAACTTGTTACTATAGCATCTCAGACTGCAATCGTCCTTTCAACAATTTAAAATAGATCTTAAAATTTTCCTCTTTACTAATGCCTACAATTAGTCATGTTCTAGATCTCTGCTTCTGAATGTACTGGGCACCGAACTGGACTGCATATTTCCCTTCTTGTGTGCTACCCCCCCCCCCCCCCCCATCTCCCAGCTTTACTATTAAAAGTTGTAGTTCTCCCCCTTTCTCTTATGTCACATTACTCATGCAGCACTTGTCAATGTGTCTACGCTGCCAATTACAGCTGTATCCATTCTATGTTACTTTGTAAACCTGAAATACTATGTAAGCCGCAGTGAACCTGCTAATAAGCGGGAACGCAGGGTATAAGCGTTACAAATAAATAAATACATTACCGCCAGGAATATCCTCCAGCAGCAAGTTCCAGAGCTTAAATATTCTTTGAGTGAAAAAATATTTCCTCCTATTTGTTTCACAAAAATTTCCAAGTAATGCTAGAGGATCAATGATAGTTACCTGTCTTAGGATCAATGGAGAAGTAAGGCTGTCCCTGAAGAATACTGTAAACCACTCTTGCACTATTCCCATATGTAGGGTCATCAGCATCTGTAGCTTTCACTTGAAGCACATACGCACCTGGAAAAAAAATCATATACATTTTTCAGATTGTCTGCATCAAACATTTCCTACATTGTAAGTTAATTCTAAATACGTTGATTTGTCTCCATTCTGAGATATGTCCGAGCAGACCATGCTTAAGTATCTTTAACATGTGATAAGAGTCACTGGCAGACTGCATATTTTGTTTCCTGCTGACCAGGCAAATATGCAGTACTTAAGACAGTTACAAACATTGCAATAATTAAAATAAGGGTAGTAAGACACAGGGCAACCAAAACAATATGTGTGTTGGATTTGTGTGTGTGTGGGGGGGGGGGGGGGGGGAAGTACACCATTCTTGCTTTATACAGACATATATCAAATACATCAGTGCTGAGAATCAAGTGGAATGTATATGAAAATACCTTTATATCATAATAACCTGCTAAGAAACCTAGCTTTGTTACCTGAGCTCTCTAAGGGGGTCTTTTACTAAGGTGCACTGAAAATGGCCTGTGCTGGTGTAGGCGTGTGTTTTGGACGTGCGCAGGTCCATTTTTCAGTGCACCTGCTAAAAAGGCCTTTTTTTTTTAGACCGAAAATGGACATGCGGCAAAATTAAAACCAGTGTGCATCCATTTTCGGCATGAGACCTTACTGCCACAGATAAGGTCTTATGTGCTAACCGGGCGGTAATCGTTAGCGCGCATACACTGCCGATTACCGCTGGGTAAGTGCCATGTGGTAGAAAATTTCTACTGCGTATTTTGGATGCGCGTCAAAAATGGAATTACTGCTCGGGGCATGCGGTAGTTGGGCGGTAGTTCCAATCTGATGTGCATTGTACGGACCTTAGTAAAAGGGCCCCTTTTTATACCTAATTACATATCTTGACTAGCTTCTCTACCCAAACTGAGGGGGAGTGAGGGTTAAGGACGAGAGGCCCGATATTCAGATTGCAGGAGGAAGTCTGTATAAGTGCTGCGATCAGCTCTGGCCCCAGATATTCAATGTTGGGTCATTTCCGGTGACCAACATTGAATATCCATGTTTTTTTTTTTTGGCTGGCTCAAACTTAACTGGCTAAGGGAATACTCAGCATTGACCAGTTAATTTTGTAGTGGCCAAAGGTAGGACCAGCGCTTGAACATTCACAGATAGCCGGCTAAATAGCACCAGTTAGCCACTATAGGAATACATTCTATAAATTGCACCTATAAAATAGGCATGGAAAAATAATGCTTAAGCATGGTTTATAGAATAGCGCTTAAGCGCAGGGGTCACACGTAAATTTAGGTGTGTGCAAGTGCCCCATCTAAATTTACACACAAAGCCCCCTTTATTCTATAAGTACATAAGTATTACCATACTGGGACAGACCGAAGGCACTGTTTCCAACAGTGGCCAATCCAGGTCACAAGTACCTGGCAAGATCCCCAAAAAGTACAATAAATTGTATGCTGCTTATCCTAGAAATAAGCAGTGGATTTTCCCCAAGTTCATTTTAATAATGGCCTATGGACTTTTTCCTTTAGGAAGCCATCCAAACCTTTTTGAAACCCCGCTAAGCTAACTGCTTTTACTACACTCTCTGGCAACGAATTCCAGAGCTTAAATACACGTTGAGTGAAGAAATATTTTCTCTGATTTGTTTTAAATTTACTACTTTGTAGCTTAATTTCGTGCCCCTTTGTTCCCAGTATTTTTGGAAAGAGTAAACTATCGATTCACATCTACCCATTCCACTTCACTCATTATTTTATAGACCTCTATCATATCTCCCCTCAGCCATCTTTTCTCCAAGCTGAAGAGCCCTAGCCACTTTAGCCTTTCCTCACAGGGAAGTCATCCCATCCCCTTTATCGATTTCATCACCCTTCTCTGTACCTTTTCGAATTCCACTATGCACCTTATAATTGAAAGAGAAAAACGCCTAGATTTCGACCCAAATCGGGAGATAGACGTTTATCTCACAAAAACGAATAAATCAGTATAACGGAAAGCCGATTTTGGACGTTTTCAACTGCACTCCATCGCGGAAGTGTACAAAGTTGATGGGGGCGTGTCGGAGGCGTGTCGAAGGTGGAACTGGGGCGTGGTTATTGGCCGAGGAGAGATGGGCGCCTTTCGCCGATAATGGAAAAAAAGTATGCGTTTGTAGCTAGAATTTAGGGCACTTTTCCTGGACCCTGTTTTTTCATGAATAAGGCCCCCAAAAGTGCCCTAAATGACCAGATTACCACCAGAGGGAATCGGGGATGACCTCCCCTGACTCCCCCAGTGGTCACTAACCCCCTCCCACCACAAAACATGATGATTCACAACTTTTTATTTTCACCCTCAAATGTCATACCCACCTCCCTGGCAGCAGTATGCAGGTCCCTGGAGCAGTTGTTAGGGGGTGCAGTGGACTTCAGGCAGGTGGACCCAGGCCCATCCCCCCCTACCTGTTACAATTGTGCTGCTTAATGCTTAGTCGTCCAACCCCCCCAAACCCACTGTACCCACATGTAGGTGCCCCCCTTCACCCCTTAGGGCTATAGTAATGGTGTAGACTTGTGGGCAGTGGGTTTTGAGGGGGATTTGGGGGGCTCAACACACAAGGGAAGGGTGCTATGCACCTGGGAGCTCTTTTACCTTTTTTTTTTGTTTTTGTAAAAGTGCCCCCTAGGGTGCCCGGTTGGTGTCCTGGCATGTGAGGGGGACCAGTGCACTACGAATCCTGGCCCCTCCCACGAACAAATGCCTTGGATTTATTCGTTTTTGAGCTGGGCGCTTTCATTTTCCATTATCACTGAAAAACAAAAACGCCCAGCTCACAAATTGTCGAATAAAACATGGACATCTATTTTTTTCGAAAATACGGTTCAGTCCGCCCCTTCACGGACCCGTTCTCGGAGATAAACGCCCATGGAGATAGACGTTTTCATTCAATTATGCCCCTCCACATCTTTTTTGATATGTGGTGACCGGAATTGCACACAATATTCGATTCTTCTTCCATATTCAGAAGGATTTTCTTTTACCTGTAATAGCTTCCTTCACCTCACTTTTTAACCATGTCGGCTGTCGTTTGGCCTTCCTTCCTCCTTTTTTAATACACAGAATATATTTGGTTTGGGCTTCCAGAATGTTATTTTTGAACAGCATCCATGCTTGATGTAAATCTTTGACCTTTGCAGCTGCTCCTCTAAAGGACCCTTTTACTAAGCCGCATAAGCATCAAAACACACTAAAATGGAGTTACCGCCCAGCTACCGCTTGGCTCTTGTGATAATTTCATTTTTATTTTCAGACGGGCATTTGGCATGTGTAGGTCATTACCACCTGGTAACCATGTGAGTCTGGCGGTAAGGTCATAGACCCAAAATGGACACGTGGTAATTTTGATTTTGCCGCATGTCCATTTTGGGCAAAAATTTTAAAAAGGCCTTTTTTATAGGTGCACTGAAAAATGGATTGGCGCGCACTCAAAACCCACGCCTACACTACCGCAAACCATTTTTCAGCATGCCTTTGTAAAAGGACCCCTAAGGAGTTTTTCTTTCACCGTTCTCATTTTATCATAGTCTCCTTTTTGAAACTGAACTACTAACATATTGGATTTCCTGTGTGTACTTTCTCCAAAGTCAATATCAAATCTGATCATATTATGATCACTGTTATCAAGCAGCCCCAGCACCATTAACTCCTGCACCGGATCATGCATTCCACTAAGGACTAGGTCCAGAATATTTCCTTCTCTTGTTGGCTCCAGTACCAGCTGCACCATAAAACAGTCCTTGATTTCGTCAAGGAATTTTACCTCCCTAGCATGCCCTGATGTCATATTTACCCAGTCAATATCGGGGTAATTGAAATCACCCATTATTATTGTGTTGCCCAGTTTGCTAGCCTCCGTAATTTCTGATAACATTTTTACATCTGTCTGTTCATCCTGGCCAAGTGGATAGTAGTAATCTCCTATCACTATCCTTTTTCTCTTTTACACATGGAATTTCAATCCATAGGGATTCCAAGATGTGTTTTGTTTCCTGCAGAATTTTCAATCCACTTCATTCAAGGCCCTCCTTAACATAAAATGCTACCCATCCACCAATTCGATCTGCCCTATCACTACAATATCATTTGTACCCTGGTATGACAGTGTCCCACTGGTTATCCTTCTTCCACCAGGTCTGCCTATTATATCTCAGTTTTCATTTAGTGCAATATATTCTAACTCTCCCATCTTATTTCTTAGGCTTCTGGCATTTGCATGTAGACAATTCAAACTATGTTTGTTGCTCCTATTTACTTCTTGCTCAGTAGTTGACAGTGTTAATTTGCAATCTTTTGTCTGATTTTTATTTAAGGACACCTGATCTACTATGGTCTCTTTTGCAACCTCGCTAACAGGATACCCTATCTTCCCTGGTTTGGTGATATCTTTGAAAGATACCATGTTCTGAACCAACTGGAATCCATGCCCACACCCCATCCCAAAAATTGACCATCCCATTTCCAGACTCCCTTTTCCTGGATGCGTGTAAAATTTAGGCATGGATCACACACCTAAATTTACACATGTACCTGTTAATTGATTTCAATTAGCTTCAATAATAGCTTGTTAAAAATCCAATAATTAGCTCATTATTTAATGAAATTGTGCACACACCCAAATTTGCATGGACAATTTTTGGCAAAAAGTCCATAAGCCATTACTAAGATGGACTTGGGTAAATTCACTGCATATTCTAGGATACTGTTTCCCAAGTCTGGTCCTGGAGTATCCATTGCCAGTCAGGTTTTCAGGATATCCACAATGAATATGCATGAAAGAGATTTGCATATAATGGAGACAGTGTATACAAATCAAGTTCATGCATATTCATTGTGGATATCCTGAAATCCTAACTGGCAAGGGATACTCCAGGACTGCACTTGGAAAACATTGTTCTAGGATAAGTAGCATAACATCTGTTTTACTCTTCTTGGATCTTGCCAGGTACTTGTGACCTGGATTGGCCACAGTTGGAAACAGGATACTGGGCTTGATGGACCTTCAGTCTGTCCCAGTATGGCAATGCTTATGTACTTATAAGCTAACCGTGAATATTCATCAGCAAATAACCAGCTATCTCCTGCTAAATATTAGCGGTTACCCAGTTAAATGCTATTTAACCGGTCGGGAGTTGTTAAATAGTGCTGAATATTGGCCAGGATGTATTCATATGGAAATCATCAGGAAACAGCCTCCAGACCATCAACATCGTCTTTCCTGGAAGAGGTATTATTCAGGCATTATTGGACAGCTCACCCTGTGCAAGAAAGGCTGCAAGTCCTATATACCATTGCATAACTCTTTTGGTGGATAATGGTCTTCCAGCACACCAAGATCTCATGCCAGGCTGACTCAAGTATTAGACAAACCTTAGCCCTACCAAGGAATTTCTTAGTCTAGTTCATTACATCCGTCCTTCAAACTTATTTCCCCATGTTTGGACATCCTGCCCCCCCCTTTACCATGACAAGTCATATTGAACATAGCAAGCAACAGAACAGAACCAATTGTGCTACATATCCAGACAAATAACCCCCAAGTAGTACATATGTGTTATATCCTCAGCCTTATTAAACTGTCATCAGCTATGTCTACTCAATCGCACACATGTGATCCAGTTATCATCAAATATATTAGGATTTATTTACTGCCACTTTGAAGAAGTTCATCCAAAACAGTGTATGAAAGTATAAACTGGATTACTGGCAATTAACCATTGTTGTGACAGTGTAACCATAATACAATGCTAAATATCACATAGACAACAATTAGGAGAGCAAGGTAAACTTGGAAATACTCAGATTATTACAATAACAATAATATTATATAGAGCTGGCTGAGCATACATTTGAACAACACAGAATAATATTCATATAGTACAACATGGCCTTATTTGCATTTCGATACGTATATAAACCGGCACTTGAACTTTTATCTTTCATAAATGTCTAAGACACCATTTTAAAAAGTACGGATATGCAAGTATTTCACACCCAAGTGCATGCAAATAACAAGGGAGTGTGGTCTAGGCATGTTTTGGGCACGATAAATTCATAGACATTTACCCTCGGATTCTATGAAGCTCATTCAAAGTTGGGCATTCAAATTTGGGCATGGATCCAAGATGTGTGCAGAAACTAATTAATACCAATTAACTCCAATAATTAATTATGCCCAGTTTTATAAGGTATTAAAGACCTGGCTTTCTCCTTAGAGAATTGTCCTGATGCTGTGCAGGCTTTGGGGGATGGGCTAACTTGATATGTTATTATTTCAAAGAACCGCTTTGTACAACATTTCAATTGTTTTTGCTAACAAATAGGTGGTATATAAAACAATCTTAAGTAAATGTACTGATCTCAAACTGAGTGTGTGTGATAAAATTGAGATCAATTGCACACACTGCTGTACAATTTATCAGTGGCTCACTCATTAAAGGCTTGAAAGAAGAGCCGGGGATTTCACCTGCTTCAAGAAGAGATATTCTTTTATTAAGTGAATCCCTCCTGGCATGGAGTCAATCCAGAAGGCAGCTTCTAAGATGGTCAGTGTGCTCTTTAGAAGGTTCACTGGTGGATGTTACATCACCTAGGGGACCTTTTACAAAGCGGCGGTAAGCCCAATACGGGCTTACCGCTCGCTAAAAGGAAGTACTACTGGCCTACCACAGCAGCCCAGTGGTAGTTCCCACCCCCAGCGCACTGTCATATCCGGCGCTACAAAAATATTTTTACACCAGTGCGTACCTGGTGGTAATCAGGCAGTGCCATGCGCTGCTCGGTTATTGCTGGGCTAGTGCAGGAGCCCTTACTGCCACCTCAATGGGTGGTGGTAAGGGCTCCTCCCTGAAATGACTGCACGTCAAGTGCTTTACTTGCCACAAGGCCATATGCTGAAGGAAAGAAAGACCTACCTTTTACCTGCTGTGGTAAAAGGGGGCCTCAGCGCGCATCAAAAACACGTGTCGACACCAGTGCAGGCCCTCTTTTGCTGCAGCTTGGTAAAGGGGCCCGCTATTTACATTTGGTGAGGGTAGGGTTAAGGATGCTTCTTTGAAGGATCTTTAAAAATAGAGAGAATTTGGCAAAAATCTAGATCAAATACTGATAAAGCTACATGAAGGGAAAAAAAACAGATCAATATCCATAAATTAGAACTTAATAATGCTAGGAAATCTTATTATTCTATAAAGATTGGTGCGCAGAAGTTCAACCAAACATTTTTGTTTCAGCTATGGAATGAATTGATTTTAAAGCCTAAAGCAAAATTCCATATAAATTGTCCCAGTGCAGCCACTTTAGCAACCTATTTTCGTCATACAATACACATCTTTCTTCTTCAGGAGCAGCAAACATGACTTCAAACATTACAGTTATCTCCAGAAAAAAAAAATCTAGCTGTTTCTGCAGATAAAGTTTGGACTATTTTGATATAGTTCCAGAGAATTTACTTGGTCTTCAAACCACTAAGGGCCTCTTATATCAAGCTGCGCTAGTGGCTGCTCATATGGCAATACCGATAAAGCCCATTCATTTTGAATGAGCTCCGTCAGCATTGATGCGTGGCTTGATAAAAGAGGCCCTAAATGATCAAAGTTCTCATGCCTGTTGGATTTCTGTCTGTCAATATTATTATTATTACAACAGCCTCGTTCAGAAGCTGTTCTGTGGATAATGTCACTAATGAATTGTCTGCTACAAGTAGATTTTTTTTCAACATATATGGGAAAAATAGTTCTTACACCAATTCCAAAATTACCCTCACCGGATTTTTCCCAATCTTCCAGCTACAGATTGATTGCCTATATTCAATTTTTCATGAATGTTTCTGAATCATTAGTGGCCAAACAGCTAGTAGATGTTGTTGATACTCTATATTAAAATCCTTTCAACATGGTTTTAAGAGTTTGCACAGTACCAAAACTGTTCTACTTACTTTACTCACCAGAGCAAGAGAAATCGTTAGTAAGGTGGACAAACGCTACTCCGACAGTTCAACCTATAGGCAACATTCAATATGGTAGACCATACCATTTTGTTAAATGTACTGAGTGACTTTGGGATAGGAAGGACAGTTCTTAATTGGTTCAAAACATTTCTGAAAAATCAATGATATACAATTAAAGCTGAAGGAATGTTTCACACTTTTGGAGTTCCCCAGCTTGCTCTTATTTATCTCTATGAGATCTTTGAATTCTGTGAAACTAGACAAGGGCAAATCCTTCTACTCTTATGCAGATGATATTTTCATTTTATAGGAATTGTCCTCTGAAACCGCAGTGTAACAATAAAAATATTAAATTGTACTGACAAAATTAAAAATTGAGCCAGTTATAACTTGCTTAAATTAAATCCCACAAAAACAAAAATTTTTATGGTTAGGCAATAAACATTTGATTATTCCCTTAACTGTTTGTTTAATCAAAATGATACACTGACTGTCGATATTACCTCAAAGGCATTAGGCATTATATCAGATTCTTCTTTGACTTTTGAATCTCAAATAAATATCTTGGTCAAGAAATGCTTTTTCAAGATGAAAAACATTTTGCCTTGTTGGTGCAAGAAAGCAACAAGGCAACCGATCTGCAAACTCCAACGTGGAAAAGAAACCAGCAGATCAGTATAATATCCAAAAAGACTTTATTGAGGCTACCGTGTATGAAACAAATGCACGACACAGGCCGTGTTTCGCCCAACAATAGGGCTGCGTCAGGGGCTAGTCTGTATCTTTCTTAAATAAGATTGGTATCAAATTATATGTCAAAACAAGGATATAAGGAACCTTCTTCAAAAAAAACCAGCATGAGCAGCATACAATAGAATATCCTGGATGACGCCAGATAGACAATGAATAGCCTGCTAACAATCTGCTGGTTTGTTTTCCTCCTTGCTGGTGCAAGCCACCATCTTAGTACAACTTGACTTGTAATGCTTTGTATGGTGGAATTTACTGATCTACTAAAAAAATTACAATTTGTACAAAATATGGCTGCAAGATTAATCTTCAAAAAGGAAAATCTTGACTATGTACCTCCCCTTTGACTGCACTTCACCGGCTTCCCCTTCAGGTTCAAATACATTTTAAATTGGCCTATTATATTTTCAAAATTTTAAATGGTATGGATTCTCTACATTTTCTTTTACTAATGCCCTTTTCTTGTGGTGGTAAGACTGCCAGATCATGACTCTCTACTATTCCCTTCTTGTAAATCTGTTCACCTCAAAAGAACGTTGGAAAAATCCTTTTCCTACAAAGCGATTCAAGTATGAAATGACCTACCTATCACATTAAAGAAAATTTCTTCATATTCAGTATTTCATAAACATCTGAAAACGTACTGTTCTAAACGTTCTTAACTAAGGGTGCACTAACAGATTTAGAGCGCACTACTGATTAGTGCGTGCTAAATGCCGCACAGCAGTAGCGCAGCCAGAGTTTAATTTTTAGATGGGCCTGAAGGTGGACTGGGTGGGCACAGGCCTCGCATTCCTCTCTACCCGCTACCCCGCCCGCTGCCGCCACATTTCCTCTACATCCGCCCACCGCTGCCGCATTTCCTCTCCATCCGCTACCCCCCTCGCGACAGCCCCCTGCACATGGTCAGTTCTGGTCATTTTTACTGACCTGAAGCGCCGTTCTCCCTCCAGCACCGGCGATTCCCATATCTAGCCTTCTGCCAGTGCGCGTCGTCGGAGCCTCTTCTCAGGCGCGTCCTGCCTACTCTGCAACTTCCTGTTTTCCGCAAAGGTGGGACATAGGAAGTTGCAGAGTAGGCGGGACATGCCTGAGAAGAGGCCCTGAAGATGAACGCTGGCAGAAGGCTGGCTATGGGAATCGCCGGTGCTGGAGGGAGAACGGCGCTTCAGTGCAGTAAAAGTGAGCAGACCACGCGGACGGGGAGAGCAGGCAGAAGAGGCTGGGAGGGCCTGGACCAAAAGTGGCTGGGCCTGGGCCCGTCCAGGCACACCCGTGGCTACGCCCCTGCCGCACAGCCTATTATATACCTATGTGCTGCATGGCACTTAAACTAATTTCTTAATGTGCACTAGGGGGTCCTTTTACTAAGATGCACTGAAAAACAGCATCTGGTGGTGTAGGCACGGGTTTCGGGCATGCACGGGTCTATTTTTCAGTGCACCTGTAAAAAAAAGTCTTTTTAAATGTTTGCCGAAAATGGACGTGCGGCAAAATCAAAATTGGCACGCGTCCATTTTGGGTCTGAGACCTTACCGCCAGCCATTGACCTAGCGGTAAAGTCTCACACAGTAACCGTGCGGCATGCATCCGAAAATAAAAATTATTTTTCGGACATGTGCCAAAATTGAAATGACTGCAAGAGCCATGCAGTAGCCGGGCGGTAACTCCATTTTGGCACGTGTTGGATGCATGTAGACGTTTATGCAGCTTAGTAAAAGGGTCCCTAAATCCGTTAATGCAACTTAGTAAAAGGACCCCAAAGCCTTGACTTAGGATGATCTTTGAAAATGTCATTTTTAATTCAATTTGTAAACTGCTTTGGGCACAACTTGTTGGGAAAAGGCAATTTAGAAATACCAAGGTAAATATTCAGCCAGTGGCGGTTAGCATTTTGTTGACAGCCACTGGAATTATTCTTGGACATTCAGTGTCATGCCATGCCTGTGCTTTGGCACTGAATATCCATTTTATGCTGGGTTATGACTAACCACAATATAAAATTATGCAAATCTACTTCTGAGCCTTTCCATAAAAGAAAGACATCATCTATACATCTTTGTAATAAAAGATCTTATCCATAAAAAGTTGAATGTTCAATCCACAGTTTCTCAGAAGATCACTACTTAAAAGAATTTTTTTTCTATTCCAAGAAATCTTATATTTACAGAGTTCACGGATTGCTATGAGAGCAACTTTTGCTCCCAGAGTTGCTAATCTTTTCATGATGCAATTTGAGAAACAGTGGATTGAACATTCACCATTTATGGATAAAATCTTTTTATAGTGAAGATTTATATATGACGTCTTTTTTTTTATGGAAAGGCTCGGAAGCTGATTTGCAAAATTTAATGTTGTGGGTAAATAGTCATGACCCAGCATTACAATTCACACAAGAAAGTTCCTTTGAATGCATTCATTTTTTGGATGTGTTGATCATGCAAGGAAAAAGATCTTTCTTAACTAAGGTTTTAAAAAAAATCAACAGATTAGAATACGATGCTTGAATATGGGAGCTGTCACCCCAGGAAATTAAACAAGAGACCATCGTATTCCCAGTTTTTAAGCTTCCACAGAATTTGTACAATTGAGAGAAATTTTAAAGTACAAGCAAAATAACTTTCTGGAGCTGTAATGAAAAAGAGGATACATGAAAAAAGTCCTACATACAGCATACACACGAACTAGATTTAATGACTGAGACTGGTTGTTGAGAGATATACAAAAGTATTGTGTTCAGTTTTGGAGGCCATATCTTGCTAAAGATGTAAAAAGACTGGAAGCGGTGCAAAGAAAAGCTACAACAATGGTATGGGATTTGCGTTGCAAACCATACGAGGAGAGACTTGCTGACCTGAACATGTATACTTTGGAGGAAAGGAGAAACAGGGGTGACATGATACAGACGTTCAAATATTTGAAATGTATTAATCCGCAAATGAACTTTTTCCGGAGACAGTGAAGGCGGTAGAACTAGAGGACATGAATTGAGGTTGAAGGAGGGCAGACTCAGGACTAATGTCAGGAAGATTTTCTTCACAGAGAGGGTGGTGGATATGTGGAATGCCCTCCCGCGGGAGGTGGTGGAGGTGAAAACGGTAACAGAATTCAAACATGCGTGGGATAAACACAAAGGAATCCTGTTTAGAAGGAATGGTTCCTCGGAATCTTAGCGGAGATTGGGTGGCGACGCCGGTAATTAGGAAACAAAACGGGAGCTGGGCAGATTTCTACAGTCTATATCCTGATTGTGACTGAAGATAGGGATGGGCTGGAGTGTAAATTTTAAGGGGCTTCAACATTAGTTTCAGAACTTAGGACAAGAACAGTGCTGGGCAGACTTCTACGGTCTGTGCCCTGAGAAAGGCAAGAACAAATCAAACTCGGGTATACATATAAAGTATCACATATCATATAAAATGAGTTTATCTTGTTGGCAGACTGGTTGGACCATACAGGTCTTTTTATCTGCCGTCATTTACTATGTTACTATGTTAAACATATACATCTGAAGAAAAAATGGGCATTTGTGTGTTGAAGTTTATGTCTGGTTGGGGGGGGAGAAGCAGTGGCAAGGATTTTAAGAAAAAACTGGGAAGTGATAAAGACGCATCCTACATTCAAAGATAAACATTTGCATACAGTATTCTCTACAGGTTCTAACTTGAAAGAAGAGTCCGGCGACGTAACCTATGAGAGAGAGAAGAATCATGATGTAATTGAGGTTGGCCACAAGAAATGTGGTCAGTGTAAATCTTGAGGGATTATGGAGGAATGCACACATTTTGTTAATCCAGCTGATGGTAAAGTGCACAATTCGCGATTTCAAACAGACTGTAAATCTAATTATGTTATTTATGTCCTTAAATGTCCATGTAATAAAGTGTATGTGGGAAAGACCACAACATATAAGAATGGATAAGCATAGGTTCAACTTACAACATAGTAAGCCAGGAGCTCCTCAGGTGCATTCCATGATGTTTAAATATCGCTTTGAGGAAATTATCTGTATAGCTATTGATAGACTTCCCCCTAACCACAGAAGGGGGTGACAGCGATAAATGTCCAACACAAAATAAGCAATGATGGCTCTTTCGACTACAGTCAATAGAGCCTCTAGAACCGAATAACATGAATGAATGGTCAGTATTCCTTTAAGTATCAAGCATTCTTGTGTGCATGCTCCGGCTTCTGCCTTATCTTGGGGAGCCAAGTTTGAATGTATTGTGCAGGACATGATCTGAACTTTGAAATGTAATGGGTGAACTGTAACTAGTTCTAGAAGATTAAAATAAGATTTCTTTTTTGCAGATATATTATTGAGTTTAATATAAAGTCTGTCATTTATTCTGTAGAAAAAGAAGCACTGGAAGACATCCCCTGATGAAGCGAGGGTGAAATGGTTCCCCGTCGGGATTGTCTATATGAAGTTATGTGCTTTAGCTCTTCACACATTTGAATATATAAATACCTGCCTTGATATAACTTGAGGAATCTTCATATTTATTGCACATAAGAAAAATACAAAAAATAAAAATGAAGATTGCTGATTAAAGTATATGGGATATAGTATGGCGGTTTTTTTTTAAGGCCAATGATAGAAAAGTGCTGGGGGTAGCAGGGACATTGAATTAGTTCCCTGATGTACTAATACGTATGTCCAGCTGGGACTGAGGCCTTTTACCTCCAAAGAATTAGAAACATTAGTAACATAGTAGATGATGGCAGAAAAAGACCTGCACGGTCCATCCAGTCTGCCCAACAAGACAACTCATGTGTTCTACTTTTTGTGTATACCCTACTTTGATTTGTACCTATGCTCTTCAGGGCACAGACCGTATAAGTCTGCCCAGCACTATCCCCGCCTCCCAACCACCAGCCCTGCCTCCCAACCACCAGCTCTGGCACAGACCGTATAGGTCTGCCTAGCACTATCCCCGCCTCCCACCACTGGCTCTGGCACAGACCGTATAAGTCTGCCCCGCACTATCCCCGCCTCCCAACCTCCAGCCCCGCCTCCCACTACCGGCTCTGCTATCCAATCTCGGTTAAGCTCCTGAGGATCCATTCCTTCTGAACAGGATTCCTTTATGTTTATCCCACGCATGTTTGAATTCCGTTACCGTTTTCATCTCCACCACCTCCCGCGGGAGGGCATTCCAAGCATCCACCACTCTCTCTGTGAAGAAATACTTCCTGACATTTTTCTTGAGTCTGCCCCCCCTTGAATCTCATTTCATGTCCTCTCGTTCTACCACCTTCGTATCTCCAGAAAAGGTTCATTTGCGGATTAATATCTTTCAAATATTTGAACGTCTGTATCATATCACCCCTGTTTCTCCTTTCCTCCAGGGTATACATGTTCAGGTCAGCAACATTGATACAACTAAAGAACATTAGCACACGACCATTAATTTGGAAAATCAGCCATTTTATGGCTGCACTAAAAATGGCCTTAGTGTGTGGGAGAGACCTGTGTAAGGGCACACTAAAGCTACTTTTCCCCACAGCTTAGTAAAGGATCCCAAAGTATCTGCATATAAGATATGTAAACCACTTTGACTGTACCCACAGAAAGACGGTATATCAAATCCATGACCCTTTACCTTTACTCTGAATAAGGTGGTGGAAACCAATCTCTGTTACATGTTTGCAATAACAAGGAAATCAGGAGCGGGGAACTTTTCAAAATCTTTGCCATTCTTGAATTAGTGCAAATGATCATGCCTTGTGAATGATCAGTCAGAATAAAATCTTTATCTGAAAGACCACCAATCCATACACTACGTCTATAAATTTATGTACAATTTCATTGGAAAGATCCACATGCATTCCCTTCACAGAGGCAGACGGCTGTTTAACAGTCAGTTGCCTCATCAGAGGTAATGAACCAGAAAGCAACGCAATTTCCAATAGTATACTAAATAATCAATAATATATAGTTAATTCAGTGATCTAAATCAGGGCTTCTCAACCCAGTCCTCAGGGCACACCCAGTCAGACAGATTTTCAAGATACCCACAATGAATACATGAGATAAATTTGCACGTATCCAGAAAACCTGACTGGCTGGGTGTACCCCAAGGACTGGGTTGAAAAGCATCGGTCTAAATAATTGTGCCTGTTAAGCTTTATTTAAAGCTTACCAGTAGCGTTCCTAGCCTGGATGACACCCGGGGCGGATCGCCGATGCGCCCCCTCCCCCTGGGTGCAGCACGCCCCCCCATGCGAAATGACACCTCCCCCCCCCAGGCGAAATGACACCCCCCCCCGGGTGCACGCCAAGCGCCTGTCGGCACTGAGTTTGCTAACTTCGCTCGTTCGCTGCAGCTCCCTCTGCCCCGGAACAGGAAGTAACCTGTTCCGGGGCAGAGGGAGCTGCAGCGAACGAGCAAAGTTAGTGAACTCGGAGCCGACAGGCGCGCCGCGGCACCCCCCAGCAGCATGCACCCAGGGCGGACCGCCCCCACCGCCCTCCCTTTGTACGCCACTGAAACTTACAGATAATTTAAGGTGAAGTATGATAATGGTTTTCATTTGGCTAAATGGGTGGATGATACATGTTGGCAAAGAGTATATATAAGGGGAAAGTTATCAACATGGGCCACTGTTAAAGACAGGTTATTTTACTATTAACCTGGGTTATTAGTAACTAGGTCTCACTATATAAAACGGGACCTTTGCTAAAATAGCATGAGATGGTGGTAAAATAACCCATCTTAATGGTTGCCTATGTTGACAACTTCCCCCCAAATCTTAAATTACATGTAAACCCTTTTATGTAGAAAATATATGTTTTGGGGGAAGGAGGAAATCTTTATAATTGAGTCACTTGATCTGAAACCAGAAGGGAGTTATTTGAGAAGATGGCACTTAAAAAAAAAAGGATCCAAGTCTTTAACCGAGGCAGCAAAAGAGTGCCTAGTAATTATATCATGAAAACAGTTGTGAAGGCTTGGATCTGATGGAAGAATGGGCACCCACGTTTCACCTTAAACTAAACAAAGACAAAATCAAATTCTTAATCATAAACAACCCTCACGACTCCTCAGTTTACAATAAATTCTTGATCAATCAAATCAATTATCCTCTAGAATCCAAGTTAAAAATACTAGGGATCATAATTGATCAATCCCTAACTTTCAAAGATCAAGTCACCTCTGTAAAAACTAAGGTATTTGGAAACTAAAAAGAATCAGACCATTCTTTACAACAGATACTTTTCACTCTCTAGTCCAAGCATTAGTCCTCTCACAAACAGACTATCACAATGCCATCTATTTGAGTAATAAAGAGTGACTACTAAAGAAATTACAAACATTGTTAAATACGTGGCAAGACTGATCTACAAAGTCTCTAAATTTGAGAGGGTGTCTCCACTCCTCATTAGAGTACACTGGCTTCCCATAAGGTTTAGGACAGTCTTCAAATCCCATACCTCCATTTACAAAATACTATATGGGATGGCACCCGCCTGTATACAAGATATAATAGACCTTCCAACTCGCAATGCTATACCAGGTGCCAGGGACTATCTCATCCTCCACTTTCCAAACTACAAAAATATAAAATACAAGTCAATACTGAACTAAGGCTTTTCTCATCTTGGTTCTAAATGGTGGAACTCCATCCCAAAGGAAATAAGACTTATCAACAATTATCTGACCTTACGCAAATCTTTTCTTTTTAAAAAGTTTCTATTATAGGTATGTCTAATCCTATTTACATATAATGACTGCTCCTATAGCTTTCTCATTTGCCTTTCATGCCTAATTACTCTTGCAATCCACATGTTCATTAATATTCTTTCATTGTAATACTTTAATTATATGTTAGCTACATTGAACTAATAATCTTATTTTGGATAATGTGGAATAGAAATACCAATAAATAAATGCATTTTAGCTTCACTAAATTATATTTTTTCTGCTTATATTATATAACCTTAGGGTTTTTGCCGAATTTTCAATGTTTATGTTAATAACATGAATGTAAATGAAAAATGCATAAATAAAAAAATTAAAATGAAAAAAAAAAAAAAAATATGCATGGTCTGCCCTATCCTTTTTCAGTCAAGCAAAGTTATTTAAGTGATATTGGTCTATGTGGAGGGGCATAATCGAAAGGGGCGCCCAAGTTTTTCTGAAGACATCCTCGCAGGACGTCCCCGTGAAGGGGCGGGGAAACCCGTATTATCAAAACAAGATGGATGTCCATCTTTTGTTTCGATAATACGGTCAGGGATGCCCAAATCTGGAAATTTAGGTCGACTTTAGAGATGGTTGTCCTTAGACTTGGTCGTTTCTGATTTTCAGAGATAATGGAAACTGAGGACGCCCATCTCAGAAACGACCAAATCCAAGCCCTTTGGTCATGGGAGGAGCCAGCATTTTAGTGCACTGGTCCCCTTGACATGCCAGGACACCAACCGGGCACCCTAGGGGGCACTGCAGTGGACTTCAGAAATTGCTCCCAGGTGCACAGCACCCTTGCCGTGTATGCTGAGCCCCCCAAAACCCACTACCCACAATTGTACAGCACTACCATAGCCCTTATGGGTGAAGGGGGCACCTAGATGTAGATAAAGTGGGTTTCTGGTGGGTTTTGGAGGGCTCACATTTACCAACACAAGTGTAACTGCTCCATGGACCTGCATACTGCTGCGATGGACCTGAATATGACATTTGAGGCTCGCATAGAGGCTGGCAAAAATATTTTTAAATAATTTTTTGAGGGTGGGAGGGGGTTAGTGACCACTGGGGTAGTAAAGGGAGGTCATCCCCGATTCCCTCCGGTGGTCATCTGGTCGGTTCAGGCACCTTTTCATGGCTTGGTTGTAACAAAAAGAGGACCGAGTAAAGTCGTCCAAGTGCTTGTCAGGGACGCCCTTCTTTTTTCAATTATGGGTCGAGGACGCCCATGTGTTAGGCACGCCCAAGTCCTGCCTTCACTACGCCTCCGACACACCCTGGGAACTTTGGTCGTCTCCGCGGCGGAAAACAGTTGGGGATACCCAAAACTGGCTTTCGAATATGCCAATTTGGACAACCCTGGGAGAAGGATGCCCATCTTCTGATTTGTGTTGAAAGATGGGCGTCCTTCTCTTTTGAAAATAAGCCTGTAAGTGGTGGTGGTGGTGGCGGGGGGTTATCAATATTGGCTTCTGTTAAGATGTGCTATTTTACTGTTAACCCCAGTTATTAGTAACTAGACTTCATTGCATAAATGGGACCAATGACAAAATAGCATAAGATAATACTGTTCCTTGCTGCTCCGGTCCTGGCGCCAATTCAAAATGGCCACCAAGAGTGGAAGCAAATGAAGCAAATGAAACTAAGTACGGCCCAACACACAAAGCTTACTGTGCTTGGCAATAAAACCAAATATCAAAGAAAACTATAGATCACACAAAACACTGCAGCAAGATTAATCTTCAAATTGAATAGATACACTAGCGTTTCATCGTATCTTATAAAATTACACTGGTTACACTGAAAGAACTAAGTTCAAGGTTGCATGTCTAATCTTTCAGATTCTTCAAGGTACCGCCTCCGAACTGCTAATCAAAATCTCTTCTGTCTGTACTGTTCACACCAACAGTTTGAAAGAACTGATCTTAGCCACACCATTTCACAGAGGAATCCGATCACAGACCTATAATTCGCTCTTCTCGGTATCAGGGATTGCACTATGGAACTCGCTTCCTCTGGCTATTAGATCAGAGAACAACTACCTCAGCTTCCAAAAGAAGCTAAAAACTTTCTTCTTTCCAAAGACTGCTACATAACAATCATTGATCTTTGATTCCCTAATGAACTCTTGAACCATCTATTATAACACAGCAACATGTCAACCACCAATCACGGATCCCCTAACAACCTTTAGAACTATATAATATAACACTGACTACAGTCACACCTTATAACGCTTTATATCTACTTTATTCACCTAATGTTCTACTTATAATATTGTAACTGTTGCTTCCAATAATGATGTAAACTGCACTGAACCCTAAATAAGGGATATTAGCATTACATAAGACCTAAATTGAATTGAAAGTTTACTTTAGACCAGTTGTAGCCTGACTAAAGCAAATGTTATTTACAGTGTAATGCACAATGGGGTTCTGCATTCCTTTTACTGTTCCCTGTAGGAGCTACCAAAAACCCTATGCAAATGCATTGCAACGAGCTCACTAGTATTAAAATGAGAATTCTGAGCAATGCACAGACTTGAGCACCTACCTTTAATGTATTTTACAGCAGGTCTGGACCTGTCCTTATGGGGAGCAGTCTCCTTGCACTGTATAGTGCAAGCAGACTGCTCCCCATGGTAGGCACTCATGGACCCCCCCCCCCCCAAAAAAAAAAAAAACTTTTAAAAACATCCCTTGTGCTCTGGTGAACCCTGCTCCCATGCAAAAAATCCCTGGTTGTCCAGTGGATCATGACCCCCCTCCTGGCCACCTCCCCCCCCCCAGCAAAAATCACTCTGATGGTCTAGTGGTTCCCCCTCCCGTATACATACCTCTGTTGGAGGCAGGAGTGCAGGAGTGATGCCTCCTCCCTCCTGCCTCTGGGCTCTCCTTCTCAAACTCGACATGGCCTCGCTTCGCCAATAAGCTGCTGCTCCACCTTCTGTCAGACTACTGCTGAAGTCATCTTGGATGATCAGTTTTGCTAGCCAGGCTAAGTCTTTCTTGTGTCCCTGGTTAGATGTTTTATGTTACTACCCCTGATGCAGCCTTATTGGCGAAACGGCCACATCAGGTCTGTATGAAAAAAGAAATTGTTTGGAATACCAAAGCTATCCAGGATGGAAAAAAATCTTTATGGGCAACCACAATCTCTGGCTATCAGCTGAGATACAGTATACCTTTAGAAATATGAGCAGGAATAATTGAGCAGATCGAATGGGCCAGCCTTTTTCTGCTACCTACCACTATGCTGAAAGCATACTTGTCAATGATAAGAGAAGGAACAGAAACTGTGGATTCTTTTTTTGGAGCCCACACATTTAGAGTGGAACTTCTGACAGACTGCTTGTTGAATAATGCAATCATAAATGCAGCATAAATTAACATTTGCACTAAAAAAAAAGGAAAATCAGAACAAGATTCATGATATGAAGTTGTCAGCTTAGGTGGTTTCAAACCTTTCAGCACTGGTGTGCCTTCAGTCTAGTCACTGAGGCTTCAAGATTATAGTACTTGATGTATAAATATTAATGGAATACATGACAATGTTAACTTTCTAAAGCATCCATAAGAACAGGTAAAGCAATATTTAACCACACACACACACTTTACACATCTTTGAAAGGAAGCAGACATTCTGACAGCTCTAAAATGGATCAGTCATGTATAAATATGTATGATGTCATTTATCAAAATGCTTCACACCTTAAGCAGAATTTGATTTTCAGTGAAGCGGAAGAATGAACAAAATAAAGTGCAACAAGAATAGAATGGCCACAGAATATATGTAAAAGTACAGTGTGCCTCACTAGGCAAATCATGGAATTAAGAATACTTTCATTTGCTCATTCTAGTTCATGGTTTCCTAATGTTTCTTTGTGACTTTTGACATTTATGTTTTCACAGACCTGCTACACTCTTTTACTTCATAGTCAAGTTAACGTACCCTGCTAAAAAGGGGGTTATTATAGTTTGTTCTTTCATTATTCCTGTCACTTACCCTGCTGGCAAATCAAAATGCTTAACTAGCTGTGAAAGTAAAGCCATGTGGGGTCTGGGAGTTGCTTTTTAAACACATATATGAAACAATTCATCAACCCACTTCACTAGTTGCTTGTTTTCTTAAGTTAGCTCTCAAGATAGCTCAATGCTCATAGCTTTATTCTATGAAAATTTGTCCATTCTTCAGTACATCACACCTATAGTCCAGTAAGAACAGTCTTGCGATCTTAACTCGGTGGTTGTCAACCCAGTCCTCAGGACACACACACCATGCCAGTCAAGATAGCCACAATGAATATGCATGCACTACCTCCACTGCATGCAAATCTAGTTCATACATATTCATTGCATGAATGCACATGCCACAGTGCAGCTGGAACATGCAGAATAAGTGGAAGCCCCACCTATGTCCCTTGTGTATGCCCCCTTGCTATATAAGCTAAGGGCTTTATTCTACAAAGGTTATGCTCCTAAATTTACACTCCTAAATATATGAGCATAATTTACGCTCATAAATTTAGAAACATAATTTATGCTCCTAAATGAATGTTAAATCTATGAGCATGATAGTCCCTAAATTAGAAGCATAACTTTAGGAGCACAGGTTACACTCGTCATTTAGAAGTGTACAGTGAAACCTCGGTTTTCGTCGTTTTCGGTTATCGTCGATTTCTTACGCGAAATTTTTGTCTCGGTTTTCATCGGTCGCCTCGGATTTCGTTGGCGTGCCCACGCTGCTAATTTTGCGTTCTCACATGTCGTTCTTCTGGGGCGTTGTTTCCAGTTGTGGGATCACACTGCTGCTGTTTTATGCCAAAAATGTTGTCATTTTGCCACACTACTACTGCTGCTGGTTCAGTGCCTGTATCAAAGTGCCTGCTCTCATCATGGGACCCAAAAAAGTTTCTATAGCCAGCAGTTCTTCAAAGAAGAAGGACAGGAACACGATTGAGTTGAAGAAGGAAATCATTGAAAAATACGAGAGTGGCATTAAGATTGCTGAAATTGCCCGCATGTACGGGAAGTCACCATCCACGATAAGTTCAATTGTGGCAAAAAAAGAAGCAATAAAGGAGGCAAAAGTAGCAAAAGGTGTGAATGTGCTAACAAAACAGAGATCACAAACAATTGAAGATGTGGAACAGTTATTATTAATTTGGATCAATCAAAAACAGTTAGATGGCGATTCTGTTTCTGAGGCCATCATATGTGAAAAGGCCAGATTGTTGTATGCCGATCTCATTAAGAAAATGCCTGGGACGAGTGCTACTTCACTAAGTAATTTTAAGGCCAGCAGAGGCTGGTTCGAAAAATTCAAGAGGCGCACTGGCATACACAGTGTTACTAGGCACGGAGAAGCTGCGAGTTCGGACAAGTCTGGTGCTGAAACATTTGTGTCTGAATTCAAAGATTAAGTAGAGGCTGAAGGATTCATCCCCCAACAAGTCTTCAACTGTGATGAAACTGGCCTGTTTTGGAAGAAAATGCCAAAGAGAACATTCATTACACAGAAGGAAAAGGCACTGCCAGGACATAAGCCTAAGAAAGATAGGCTTACTCTTTTGTTGTGTGGTGATGCTAGTGGTGATTGTATGGTGAAGCCCTTACTGGTGTACCATTCAGAAACTCCTAGAGTATTTAGCAGAAATCAAAAGTAAACTGTGTGTGATGTGGAGGGCAAACAAGAAAGCATGGGTCACGAGTGCAATTTTCATTGAGTGGATGAATGAGGTGCTTGGCCCGAGTGTGAAAAAATACCTCCAGGAAAATCATTTGCCCCTTAAGTGCCTCCTGTTAATGGACAATGCTCCTGCACATCCTCCAGGTTTGGAAGATGCACTGTTGGAGCAGTTCAGTTTTATCACTGTGAAGTTCTTGCCCCCTAATACCACACCACTCATCCAGCCCATGGACCAGAATGTCATTTCAAATTTCAAGAAACTGTACACAAAAGCATTGTTTCAAAGGTGCTTTGAGGTGACATCAGATACAGAATTGTCCTTAAGAGAGTTCTGGAAAAACCATTTCAACATTCTCAACTGCATCAGCCTCATAGATAAGGCTTGGCAGGGAGTGACATCCAGGACGATAAACTGTGGCTGGAAGAAATTATGGCCAGGATGTGTGCATGAGAGAGATTTAGAAGGGTTAGATCCTTCACCTGATGACCCTACACATGTTGTGCAGTCAATTGTTTATTTAGGTAATTCCATGGATTTGGAGGTCAGTGGTGAGGATGTGGAAGAGTTGGTGGATGACCACAGTGAAGAACTCACCACTGAAGAGCTGCAAGACCTTCAACTAGAAGTGCAACCAGGGCCGTGCCAATGCAGTAAGCGGGGTAAGCAAGGCAGGGGGGCGCCTGCCTTCAAGGGGCGCCATTCCTGCCTTCTGCTCACTTGTAAAATCTTTTACCTGAAGTTGCGAGTGGAAGTGAAAGCAAGGCAGCAGTATTTACTGAGTCACTCAGGCTCTTCAAGTTATTTGACAGAATGCAACCAGATTGCTATATATGCTTTGGTTTGGCGATAACTCCTCACTCAGGGTGAGCTTCAGAGCTTGAACAGCATTCAAATTAAAGAGAACCTGAAATTTTAAAAGTGCTAAAAATAAGTTTTAAAAGTATTTGCATTAAATCTAATTGCAGAATTCAGGTGCTGGGAGTCTGTACTTGGTTGTCATATGCTCAGATTTGTTTAAATCATATGTAAATTAGTCCGTTTTTGGGAGGTTCTCATTTGCATATTTATGGATAAAAAATGATGGAATGTTTACAGCCTTAATGTTAGGTCATGGCTCTGATCAAAAGTGTGGAGTTTGATCCAAAAACGAAGGGTTTATCTAGTGTTTTTCACTAAAAATTCCCATGAGTGTCTGTATGTTAATCTGCATTCAAATAGTGCTCTCTGATTGGATGATCAGCTTCTGTTAGAAATCTGCAGGGAAGGGAACAGAGTGAGACAGCAACTGACCGTCGGTTTGGCCAAGAGAGACATGCAGCTGTGAGTTCCTGTGTGTGTTGACTGAAATTATAAAAGAGTGCCTGATTATGTGGTAAATGAGAAAATATGAATGAAAAGAGGTTGGTGGAGATTGAAGTTTCTCTAGTGAGAAAAGGATCTGAATACTTCAGGATTACTTGAAGTTTATGAAGAATAGAAAAGGGTGAATTTCAGTTTAAGAGTGTTTAAATCCTATAAGCTATATAAAGGCTAGGTAGATTTAAGTGACTGTAAGCAAGGAAACCTTAATATTTGATCTGAAATAAATATTTGATCTGATATAGTTGATCAGAGATAAATGTTTGATCTGAATTATATCCTTTGGTGCAAAGGAGATTAGAAAAAGAATCTTTGGAAACTAAGAGGACTTTGCTCACATTTTGAATTAGCATTCCTATTTTGAGTTGGAAATCTTTGAAGTGTTATGAAAATACATTTTGCTTTAATGAAATTGCTAAACTCTTTAGAGTCAGAGACTTATCAATGAGGGATACATACAGTGCTATTTTTTCCTGAGGTCCGGCTTACTTGCCTGCTCCCTTCTGTTCCTGCTCTGCTAGATGGAGGGGGGGGGGGGGGGCGCCAACTGATAGTCTGCAGGGGGGCACCAGAGACCCTAGGCATGGCCCTGAGTGCAACAAACAGCAGATGAAGAAGTTGCTTTAGATAAGGAGGGAGAAACAGTAGAGAGTGTGCCTTCTTCAGAGATTAAGGACATCTTCTCCATGTGGATAAAGTACAGGTGTTTGTGGAGAAAAATCACCCAGACAAAGCTGTTGCAAGCCGTGTCTGCAACTTGTTTAATGATAATGTCTTGCCCCATTTTAGGCAAATCTTAAAGAGGTGACAGAAACAAACCTCTTTGGACAGGTTTCTTGTGCGGCATGGGTCCACAGACTCTGAAGCTGGTCCTAGTGCCAAAAGAACAAGAAGGGAAGTGACCCCCCCCCCCCCCCCAGATAGTGTCCTTATGGAGGGGGATCCCCCTTCCAAACAATAATCTTTGCTCCTCTCTCTCCATCTTCCATACACCAAAAAGAGTCTTCAGAAAGGTAAATGCCATGTTAAATGTTCATTTATTCTATACATTAGTCTTTTTTATTCATTGAAAAGAATTTAGAAGAAAAATTGCTTGTTGCCTCGGTTTTCGTCGATAATTTTCGGATGAATTATTGACAAAAACCAAGGTTTCACTGTATATTTAAGAGGTTAAGCACCATACTACATTTATGCATGTAAGTGTGCACATATGCACTCAAATGCCCATATTCTTTAAATTTTTTATGCTTGCGTAACACGCATGGATATATGATTGCCTAAGTTATAGAATTGCCTTTATGTATTTTTCAGATAATTGATACATTTACAGTGAAGGTAAGGTTTATTTCTCCTGTTTTTAACTTGCAATGAAAAAGTTCTGAATTCCTTTGGTCACTAATTATAATTGTTTTAAGACTGAGACTAAATGATTTTGCCTATGCAGATGAAAGTCTTTAGGAGATTCTAATATTATTAGTCATCTGCAAATGAAAAAAATAATTCTAACAAAATATATTTATACAATTTTTTGAAGTTTCAGCTTTTATAGTCATGACATAAAAAAAGGGGGGGGGGGCTGGGTGATTTTATAACATAGCACTTAAGTGAGAGGTCCAAAAATACCCATTTGAAGTGCATATGCCTTTATAAATTAGTCTCCCAGATACAGCTCCAATACCTGCTCTGAAGAAAGCATAAATTTGCACATATAGTTTAAGGGCTCAATAAGCAGAAAATGCTGAGCTCCTAAATGTATGTCCTATTTTCTCCAAATTTGGGAGCATAAGTTTTTAGCTACAAATTCATCTTAAATAAGGAGTTTAAAAGTTATGCTCATAAATTTAAGCCTATCATTTGTTTTCCTAGATTTATAAGCCTAGGGCCCTGTTTTCTAAGCCGTGCTAGAGGCGTGTTAGCGTTTTTAGTGCACGCTAAGCATTAGTGGGCATGAACCATGTAGATGTGGGCATCTACATGGTTAGCATGCGCTAATTTTTAGTATGCACTAAAAACGCTAGCGCACCTTAGTAAACAGGGCCCCCTAATTTATGAGCCTAGTACTGAAAAATCAGTGATAAGCTCCTAATTTTTTTCTCTACCCTAAATCTGCCCATTACCACCCACTTTTTATGCTCCTAAATTTGTGTTTAGTGAAATTTTGATTAAAAAAAAATTATGCATTGAGACCTAATAAATTTTCAAAGAGACCTCTTATAAAATACATATTGTCATCACTAGGGCTCACGCTTCCACTAGTGCCAATGACTGCCTGAATGGAGTCCCTCTTGCTGTAGTTGAGGGTGAATCATTTTTGGCCAGCGGCGCACCAAGGGCAGGGCAGTGGGGGTGATCCGCCCCGAGGCTGTTGGCTCCGCCAGTTCCCTGCTCCCTCTGACATTACTTCCTGTTAAGGGGCAGGGCCGACAGCCGTGTGACTGCTCCCTGCACGTTCAGGAGGTAAGAGCGATGCACCGGGTGGTGGAGATGATGCTGGGGGGGGGGGGGGGGGGGTGATGTGCCGGTGCGCAGCAGCGATCTGTCCCAGGTGGCAGCCAACATAGGAATGCCGCTGCTTTCTGCTATGGCAGAGCTGGGCTGCATGCTACTCTAGCCTCTTAGGCCCAGCCTGGCCTAAGAGAGCTGCTTAGCAAATAAACAAACCTTCACAAAGCTTAAATGAATAAAATACCATTTATTCTGGTTCCAATAACTCTCTTTCCCCATAAACAGTACTGTTTCCTTCACTTTCCACAGAGAAAATACAGTAA
Organism: Microcaecilia unicolor; assembly: GCF_901765095.1. Classification (NCBI taxonomy): domain Eukaryota; kingdom Metazoa; phylum Chordata; class Amphibia; order Gymnophiona; family Siphonopidae; genus Microcaecilia; species Microcaecilia unicolor. The sequence continues at coordinate 295,147,545 of NC_044031.1, forward strand.
GTTCAACGAAAGTATTTTGTGGCTTTCACACAATTAAGATGTTCAGATAACAGAAAGTTAAATGGATCCTAACCCTTGTTACTAAGCTTGTAGAAAGTACATCATAAAGCATAAAATATTTCCTTGAATGAACACATCATCTTTCTTCATTACCATTTTTCTAGATTTACTATACCCTAGTTTCTAGCCGGGTTATATCAATGTCCCCCTTTACAATCAAAAGCAGTTTCCAAACAACGCTCTCCTTTTCACAACTAGCGTAGTTCCAACTCCTATTTTTTCTTTTGTTATATTTGTAACCCGCGCTTTCCCACTCATGGCAGGCTCAATGCGGCTTACATGGGGCAATGGAGGGTTGTGACTTGCCCAGAGTCACAAGGAGCTGCCTGTGCCTGAAGTGGGAATTGAACTCAGTTCCTCAGGACCAAAGTCCACCACCCTAACCACTAGGCCACTCCTCATGATCTGGGGCAGTTCCAAACCCCATAAACAACCAAAGCAGTTCAAAACCAAAATACCTTTTAGCCATCAGCTTAACGTTTCTCTCTTCCTAGGTTACCTAGGACAAAATTCCTAGGATTTTATTACCAGACTTTTTCCCTAGTTTGTTCACCCAGGTCTTTACCTGCTTCTGGCATTTATTTCCTTTGGGGACTCTCTGTAACCCAGGGGTTTTCACCCATGTTCCTCCCTGCCTGGTAGCTCCTTCTTATGTTGCCCGTTTGTCTTGCTGGAGTGTTTTGAGCCACACTCCCATCCTGGAGCTGCCAGTGATTTTGGGGGGTGTGGGGTATGCCTGGTAGCACCTTCTTATATTGCCTCTTTGTCTAGCTGGAGTGTTTTGAGCCATAGCTCTTTCCTGGAGCTTCCATAGTGATTATGGTGGTACAGAGGCATAGCCATGGGTGGGCCTGGGCCCACCCAGCAGTGCTGCACCTTTAACATTGCTGGCATGGAGGGCAGCAGGCTGGTCTCCCACGGTCCTGCTTCTCCCTTCCATAAGCGTTGCACTTGTGTGAACAGGTTCCCCGGCAGTGGTGGCGATTCCACATGATGCCTAGCTCTAAGCCAGAAGCCTCCTTTCTGCCACGTCCTGCCCCCCCATCACAACTTCCTGTTTCTGACTAGGCGGCGGGACACGGCAGAATGGAGGCTTCTGGCTTAGCAGCAGGCAACATGTGAGAATTGCTGCTACTGCCAGTGATCTGTTCAAGCAAGAGCGATGCTTAAGGGAGGGAGATGCAGGACTGTGGAAGCCCAGCCTGCTCCCCTCCACGCTGCTGCTGCTAGGGACTTGTTCATAGAAAGGTGGGGTAGGGAAAAAGAGATGCATGCAGGGGGCGGGGATGATAGAGGGAGAATTGTTGGACATGGGATGGCATAATTGTTGGACATAAGGGGGTAGAGGAGGGGGGAGGGATGAGAGAGGGAGAAATGTTGAATATAGGAGTAAGAGAGAGGAGGGAGAGATGCTACATGGAGGCTGAGAGGGATGAGAGAGAGACAGAGAATGGACAGGGGAGAAAAGAGGAGAATTGTTGGACATAAGAATGGATGGGGAGGGTGGGTTGATGCATGGAGGGGAGGGAGGGATGATCGATGGAGGGTGAGTGGGATGAGAGTGGGAGAAATGGACATAGGACTGGAGGGGTGGAAGAGAGACTGCATGGAGAGTAAGAGGGGTGAGAGAGGGAGGAATTTTAGACATAAGGAATTTTAGACATAAGGGTGAGATGCTACATTGAACTCTCTCCTCAAGGTGCCCCCTCCCCCAACTCCCCTTCATTATCTCCTCAGACCCTTGCTGAATTCTTTCACAACAAGGTTCAAAAGATAAACCTTGCTTTCTCTACCTCACCACCTCTCCCTCCACTAGTCCATTCCCCTCTCTCTCCTTCCCCTCATTCCCTTTCCTCCTTTCCTAAAGTTACTATTGAGGAAACTACACTTCTCCTTTCTTCCTCAAAATGTACCACCTGTTCCTCTGACCCCATTCCCACCCACCTTCTTAATGCCATCTCTCCTGCTCTTTTCCTTTTATCTGTCACATTCTCAACCTCTCACTTTCCACTGCGACTGTCCCTGCTGCCTTTAAACATGCTGTGGTCACACCTCTCCATAAGAAGCCTTCACTCGACCCTACTTGTCCCTCTAATTACCGACCCATCTCCCTCCTTCCTTTTCTCTCCAAATTACTTGAGCATGCTGTTCACCGCCGCTGCCTTGATTTTCTCTCCTCACATGCTATTTTTGATCCACTACAATCTGGTTTTCGCCCTCTCCACTCAACCGAAACTGTGCTTACTAAAGTCTCTAATGACCTATTACTGGCTAAATCCAGAGGTCAATATTCCATCCTCATTCTTCTTGATCTTTCCGCTGCTTTTGACACTGTCGATCACAGCATACTTCTCGATATCCTGTCCTCACTTGGATTCCAGGGCTCTGTCCTTTCCTGGTTCTCTTCCTACCTCTCCCTCCGCACCTTTAGTGTTCACTCTGGTGGATCCTCTTCTACTTCTATCCCTCTGCCTGTCGGCGTACCTCAGGGTTCTGTTCTTGGTCCCCTCCTCTTTTCTATCTACACTTCTTCCCTTGGTTCATTAATCTCATCCCATGGCTTTTCCTACCATCTCTATGCTGATGACTCCCAAATCTACCTTTCTACCCCTGATATCTCATTTTGCATCCAAACCAAAGTTTCAGCGTGCTTGTCTGACATTGCTCTCTGGATGTCTCAACGCCACCTGAAATTAAATATGACCAAAACCGAGCTTCTCATTTTCCCCCCCAAACCCACCTCCCCGCTCCCCCCGTTTTCTATTTCTGTTGATGGCTCTCTCATTCTCCCTGTCTCCTCAGCTCGAAACCTTGGGGTCATCTTTGACTCTTCTCTCTCCTTCTCTGCTCATATCCAGCAGATTGCCAAGACCTGTCATTTCTTTCTTTACAACATCCGTAAAATCCGCCCCTTTCTTTCTGAGCACTCTACCAAAACCCTCATCCACACCCTTGTCACCTCTCGTTTAGACTACTGCAATCTGCTTCTTGCTGGCCTCCCACTTAGTCACCTCTCCCCCCTCCAGTCGGTTCAAAACTCTGCTGCCCGTCTCGTCTTCCGCCAGGGTCGCTTTACTCATACTACCCCTCTCCTCAAGACCCTTCACTGGCTCCCTATCCGTTTTCGCATCCTGTTCAAACTTCTTCTACTAACCTATAAATGTACTCACTCTGCTGCTCCCCAGTATCTCTCCACACTCGTCCTTCCCTACACCCCTTCCCATGCACTCCGCTCCATGGATAAATCCTTCTTATCTGTTCCCTTCTCCACTACTGCCAACTCCAGACTTCGCGCCTTCTGTCTCGCTGCACCCTACACCTGGAATAAACTTCCTGAGCCCCTACGTCTTGCCCCATCCTTGGCCACCTTTAAATCTAGACTGAAAGCCCACCTCTTTAACATTGCTTTTGACTCGTAACCACTTGTAACCACTCGCCTCCACCTACCCGCCTCTCTTCCTTCCCGTTCACATTAAATGATTTGATTATTTTTTTTTGTCTATTAGATTGTAAGCTCTTTGAGCAGGGACTGTCTTTCTTCTATGTTTGTGCAGCGCTGCGTATGCCTTGTAGCGCTATAGAAATGCTAAATAGTAGTAGTAATGGAGGATGAGAAAGGAAGACTTGTTGGATGTAGGGTGGGGTGGGGATGGGGAGAATTGCTGGACATAAGGGAGGAGAGGAGGGTGAGATGCTGCATGGAGGGAGAGGAGGCAGAAATGTTGGACATAGGGGTGGAGGGGAGGGAGAGATATTGGACAAGGTAGTGGACTACTAGGTGAGAGAAGATGGAAATTTGATAGATGGCTGAAAAGTAAAAAGGAAGAAAAGGGTGATAAGGGGTGAAATCTGAGTTGACAGAGAGCAGAAAAGAAATAAAAAGACAGGAAAGCGCTAAAAAAGGAACGATCAATATGTCAGAGGCAGGTGTAGTGAGGGAATAGACAGGAGAGAGGAGACAAATGGACAGCAGACACTTGAAGGAGAATTAGCAGACGGCACAAAAAAAAAAAGCAGAAAACAGAAACCAGAACCAACATGCTGGAAAAATAAAATGTCCAGACAGCAAAGGTAGAAAAAATAATTTTATTTTGAGTGTTTTAAATGGAATATGTTAGCTCTGGGAAATGTGCATAGTAAATGTCTTTGTATTGAGTTCAGTAGAAAAGGTAATGCACTTTTGTTTTTCTTTCTGCAGTGTTGCAGTACATGCTAAGTTTAACCTCTTGGGGTTCCCAGCTCAATTTTTGTCTAAATATTTTTATTTCTAATTCATGATCCCTTGTTCTGTATTTGGTGAGGGTCTGTCAGTGTGTTGATCAAGTCATTCTTAGATAAGTGAACTGGTTGCCGTTTTGTTGTCTTTTTTTTTTGTAAAGTTTGTTGCAGAAGAGCATTTTTCTATAAAATAAGACATTGGATGCAAATGATTAAGACAAATTGGAGCACTTCAGATCCAGTGGTTCATTATAGAGCCATATATGATGCCTTGCAGTCTTTAAAAATGAAACAAAAATTACATATGTTGAGGCAATAAATTGATTCATAATATGTCTGGTTAGTAAGCATTTTGATATTGTTGCCACGTAGTATGCACTCCTGTACCCTTTGTGGTGTGATAGTAATGGCAGGTGGGGAAATTGAAGGGAGACAGAGAGGAGAGGGGTTCAGGAAGGTGGGGGTTCTCCTCTATTTTCTGACCTGGGCTCTAACACGGCTAACATCGGTCCTGACCCTTGCCGTATAGCTGGTGGGGATCCTCAAGAATCCCCAGCTGTGGAATCAATCCAAAGATGGCCAGAACTCCCTTCTCCCAAGCTCTGCAGTCGACAACAGCATCCTTGAGCCACTGACAACTAAATATGCGTGGGATACCAGAATCAGTGGCCTATGGACAATGCTGTTGCCTGCCAAGCTCGGTAAAAGGGAATTCAGGCCACCTTCAGAGAAAGTGTAATGTATATTTTGAGGAGGGAGTAGGGCGGGGCAGAGAAAATGTTGTGCCCACCTAAAATTGGCTGTCTGTCTATGCCACTGGGGTGGTAGCTTCCCCCCCCCCCCCCCCTAGGGAGAAAAAGACTCCTGCATTATCTTTCCCATGAGGTTGAGTTTCCTTCCCAGGCTACCTGCTCTCCCACAAGTCCTGTTTCTAGCTTCCCCTCCCCCAATACTCGTTTTGTCTGGTTAGGATTTTGGATGGAAGTGGATGGAACATCTATCAAGTTGGGATCTATTTTAGCCTTTGTTTCTGCTTTTGCCTTTGACTTTTGGGGTCCTGACCCAGCTGGTAGGTCACGATATATACATCACAAATTCACCCAAACTACATTCCTGAGAACATCTACTTGCTGATCACATAAAAGAAGGTACACACTTTCCATGTGTACACTTTTTACGTGTGGGTGCTGTCATGCAATTTTATGAAAACCTTTTCCTGCATGCAACACAAGTTTTACACGTGGAAAAACTTAATGTGGGTGTTCATAGTCACCCCTTTCATAGAACAAATCACAGACACGAACATGTGACAAAAGAGGGATGCAACTTTATTAACCCAACAATATCCAATGAATATAACAAATAACAATATAAATTTGCACAGTCTGACTCTCATGTCTCATGGGACAAACACAAAGGAATCCTGTTTAGAAGGAAAGCATCCAAAGTTTAGCGGAGATTAGATAGGAAAGTCAGTACAGGGAGACTTCTATGGTCTGTGCCCTGATCGAGGATAAATAGATTTGGATGGGCTGGTGGAGTTTTTCAGGGTCTCTGACAACACCTTTAAAAATGTTAGCACAAAGCCAGTGCCAGGCAGACTTCTAAGGTCTATGCCCTAAAAGTGGCAAGGATATAACAAGATCGGGAATATATATGATGTATCACATTATACCATATGTAATGAGTTTATCTTGTTGGGCAGACTGGATGGACCATACAGGTCTTTATCTGCTGTCATCTTCTATGTTACACATGGATGAGGGCCAAGGCAAAAATATGGGAGGGGATTCCAAAGCCTACTAGCAGACAAGGGGGCTCATTTTCAAAGCACTTAAACATACAAAGATCCATAGGTTACTATGGACTCATTTTCAAAAAAGAAAAAATGTCAAAAAAGTGGAATAAAGCAGCATGTGGACTTTTTTCTCACAAAATGTCCAAGTCAGTATTTTTGAAACCCATTTTCCAGACATTTTTCTATGCTGTTCTCCTGCAGTGCGTCCAAATCTCAAGGGGGCATGTCAGGGCGTGTTAAGAGCAGGATTTCAGCATACCTAAGACCTGGAGATTTTTCAGTCATAATGGAACAAAGCAAAAATGTCCAGGACTAAAACTAAGAGGTTGTGACCTAGACCTGTTTTTAGAATAAATAAGCCACAAAAAATGCCCTAAGTGACCAGATAACCACTGGAGGAATAAAGGAATGACCCCCCTTACTCCCCCAGTGGTCACTGGCCCCCTCCCACCCTGCAAAGATGCAAGTACATACCAGCCTCTATGACAGCCTCAGATGTTATAGTTATTCCTATTAGAGTAGCAAGCAGGTCCCTGGAGTAGCCTAGTGGTCGGTGCAGTGCACTGTGAAGAAGGGGACCCAGGCTGATAATCCACCCTGTTTTGCCCCCATATTCATGGAGTCAGGTTGTTTGTTGTTTATATGTAAATATGAGACACTAGTATAGCCAAATTTGGTCCCTGTGCTCTTTGTAGGACTACAAAGTGATGTAATTGTAGTTCTCGTGTGATAGACTCTTCCTGAGCACCTGTCCCTGTGCCTTATTGGACTATTCCTACTGACTGGCCCTTGTACCTGTGTAGCCTGCCCCTTCCCTCTCCAAAAAAAGGTTGAGAATATGTCTGCAGCATGGTTTTCTAAGAACTGTAAGCTGACCTTGTGTATACTCCCCCATTCAAGCTACTGTAAAATAACCAAGTTTTTACCAGTTTAAAAGTATTCACAGCATCTGCTCTCTCAGCTTGGTGCTGAGATCTGCTGGCTCCCCTTGTATATAAGGTGACCTGGTAGAGAACAGACTCCCAGTTCAACAAGGCAGAGACTCTGTCCACCACATCTAACTGTAAGCTATTTCCTTTTGTTTGAATTTGATTTAAAGATTTTGATTCAAGAGTTCTGAGTCTTCACAGCAATGTTCTATACTCTGGTTATCTGCATGCTAATCTCCTGAGTAGAGAGAACAGAACACACCCTGTTACACTTGTGGTGGAAAGTGTGAGCCCCCACCCCCCAAAACCAACCAAAAACCTACTGTACCTACATATAGATTACACCTGCAGCCATAAGGGCTATTGTAGTGGAGTACTGTTGGGTATAGTAGGTTTTTGGTGAGTTTTGGAGGGCTTACTATATAATATAAGGGAGCAATGGTGAGGTATGTACCTGAGACCTTTAATCTGAAGTCCACTACAGTGCCCCCTAAGGTGCCCCACTGCTCTTCAGGGATGTTTGTATGCCAAGTCTACTAAGAATGTTGGCTCCTCCTACATCCCAATGGCTTGATACTGTGTGTTTTTCAATTTTGTTCAAAAACGGCCCAAAAAGATAAACGCACAGAGCACAAAAACATCTAGCAAATAGCCCCCATTTCAGACAACAATGAGATCAAAATTTAGACAATGAAGTTTAAACATGAACAACTCCAGCAGAATAAATAAATCTGTCAGCACACATTAGTAGTAATTTTGCTTTGTTAAATAAATCAGCTCCTCAAGGGCAATGCTAGAGTCTCCTTGTACAAACGTGTGGTCACAAACTGCCAAAACAGAGCCTTCTGCTAAGATACATGGAGAAGAGCATGTGTATTTGCTGGGATGTGCAGCAGGAGCAAACAGCTAGTATAGATCTATACTGAAACAATGAATGGCATAAACTTGGCATACATTTCAAACACCTACACTTGTAAGTGAGCTTCATTTTAGAGGTGGTTGAAAACTACATGGGATTTGGAAAATTGATTTGCTTAATCCCTCATGTAAAGCCTTGGCTAAAACGATCACTTTTGTTAAACGCATACCTGCTGTTGAGCAGCTGTAAAGCCAATATGTAACATTATCTCTACAGAAATACATTCCCTTTGTAAAATGGAAATATGCATGTAGATTTTGGTTCTGTCCAAACCATGCCCCTTTTCGGTCTAAACAGATAGTTGTATAGATTTAAGTGACAAGTATGCACATAAATGCTAGTATTCTACTCGTTAATGTATATATGTCAATATATACACAGAAATAATAATCCATAGGGCAGATTTTCAGGTGATTGTACACATGGGTGGAGTCTGAATGGATACTGGATGGGTTGCACGCTTATGAACATAATTTATAGTGTAATCATCGTCCAATCTCCATGCTCCTTTTTGCATCCAAACTTCTTAAATTTGCTGTTACTGACATTTTTTTTTTACTTTCTTTCATCTCAAGCTACATCATGTTGATCCACTACAATCTGACTTTTACATTCTACAGTAACAGCCCTTGTCAAAGTCTCCAGTGACCTGTTTCTGACCAGACCTTTACTCAGTCATCATCCTTCATGTCATTTATGTTGCTTTTTACACTCTTGATCACTACCTACACCTTGATGGGCTGTCCTCCCTTGGATTTCTGGGAGTTGTCCTGTCTTGGTTTTCTTCTTATCACTCTCGTTGTACTTTTGGGGTAAACTCTGGTGGATCCTATTCCAATATCAGTTGGTGTACCTCAGGGTTCTGTCTTTGAACCTCTTCTCTTCTCTCTGTATTTGTTCCCTTGGTGTTATGATCTCCTCCTATGGTTTTCAGTACAATCTTTATGCTAAGGACTCACAGATCTATCCCTCTACACTAGTAGCAAAATAACCCAAAGTGGCTATAAACAATGCCATGGCTGAGGGCTAAACTAATCCACTGGAATCTCTGCAAAAAGTATGTTTTTACTGTAGCAAACAACTACTAGGGTCATACCACTGAAAGAAATATGGAAAATGAGCAGGTCAAGATCTTACAGGACTTTAAAATACAAACTGACAAACACTTGGAACACAACACTCCTGATATCACGATTCTAGAAAAGAAAAACATATGGTTAATAGATGTGGGAATAGCCAGTGGTAGCAGAATTGATTGAAAATAATTGTTTAAATGTTTAAACATGATTTACAAATTGAAGTGGAAAGATTTTGGAGGGAAAAGGAATCTATTAAGACCAATTGTGATTGGAGCTTTTGACACAATACCAATTAGACGCCCAAAACAGAAAATTTTAAATTTATAAAACATAACCTCATCAATTTTGCAACAAAATTCTTCACATGGAACAACATATATTTTGCATCAATATCGACACTGGCAGTGATGAAAATAATAATAGTAATAATAGTAATAAATATAGTAATAATAATAATTTGGAACAAATAATAACAGTCCAATTACAGACAGCAGCACTGTTGGACACCTCACACATCAGTTGCTACCTTCATGAGTCTGAAGCTCTTGGGTAGGGCTTGAATTATGATGAAGGGGGCAATTAACATTGGCTGTGACACGTTATTTGTGAATTGTGGGTAATAGAAATACTATTAATAATATTAATAGGATTAATTTTCAAAGCAACTTAACCTGCCAGAAATTACTCCTAGCCAGTTAAATTGCCCTTTCGGGGATAACAGCTAATTATCAGTGGCACGTAACCAGTTGGTGCTGCTAAAAATAACCGGCTAGTGCCAAACTGAAAACCAGCTATTTTGGGGGCATTCTGAGGGCAGAGTCGACATAAAAGTTAGTTCTATCTCTATGCTATAACCCATAGTTGGTTAACTGCTGAATATCACACTGAGAGGCCCTTTTACTAAGCAGCGTAGGCATCTACATGCGCCCAACACATGTCATTTTAGAGTTACCGCCCAGCTACTGCGTGGCCCTTGCGGTAATTTCATTTTTGACGCACACCGGAAAATAATTTTTATTTTCTGACACGCAGCAAAAACCGGGTGGTAATCATCAATCTTCGCGCATAGACAATTACCGCACAGTTACCATGCGAGACCTTACCACTAAGTCAATGGCTGGCGGTAAGGTCTCAGCCCCAAAATGGACGCACGCCAATTTTTATTTTGCCGCACGTCCATTTTCAGCGAAAATAAAAAAAAGGCCTTTTTTACAGGCAAACTGAAAAATAGATCTGCGCAAGCCCAAAACACGCACCTTCACTAGTGCAGCCCATTTTTCGGCGCACCTGAGTAAACGGGCCCCTTAACCAGTTATGCATTAGTTGGCTCCAAAAACCCAGAAATTCAATGCCTGTGCCTGGACATGGCTTGGCATTGAATTTCCAGATTTAATGCTGGTGGCAGTCAGCGAAAACTGATCACCTCCAGCTGAATATAGGGCCCAATAGTACTAATAATAGTTTCTTTAAAAAAAAGGCAGTTCTATAAGTCATTACACTACAGTGTCCCTTAGTGGGAGTAGCCTAGTGGTTACTGCAGTGAGTGGACTTTGATCCTGGGGAACTGAGTTCAATTCCCACTGCAGCTCCTTGTGACTCTGGGCAAGTCACTTAACCCTCCATTGCCCCTGTACAAAATAAGTACCTGAATATATGTAAACCACTTTGAATGTAGTTGCAAAAACCTCAGAAAGGTGGTATATCAAGTCCCATTTCCCCTTCCCTTTCCCTGATCACATTCCACTAACCTATCACCAGCTCTGTTTGCTCAGTTCCTATATAGTTTGTGAGAACATGCATTTGTACAAGGAGACTGGCATTGCCCTTGTAGGGTTATGCATTAAACAAAACAAAATTGCCAATAATATGTACTGAAAGATGTATTTCTTCTGCTGATTCCTTCATAAGACATTTGAGGGTGAAATAAATTAACAAGAGATGCCCGTTTCTATCTTGTGCAATTGTAACTGTACTGCCCTTATGATAACAGAAGCTTTATGATTCCTATGATTTGAATATGAGCAACAGCAGGGTAGGCATATTATTTTCCAATTCTGCATTCCTGACAGATTTTAAAAATATACATATATTCATTTTTTTTCTATTTCATTTGTCAAAAGTAGCCACGACCTTCAAATCAATACTGTCATTCCCTATTACAATTAATGAATGATACCAGCTCGTGTCAATTACTTTAATATGCCAGCAGGCAGGCACTCACTGATATTCACAGTGTTTTCAGAATATGTTGTACTCTATTTCTATAAGCTTTAGTGTTAAAATAACATTTCTGAGGATCTCAGTTGCCCAGAAGGCAGATACATGTAAACTCCAGTGAAAATTGTTATTACAATGCTGTGCATAGCAAAGAATGCTAATATTTGAAACATGAAATAATAATCTTAGCTTTCTTAAAGGAACAAAGTGAGTTTAAACATTGGTTATCCATAAATATTAAGGGAAAGGGAAATGGGACTTGATATACTGCCTTTCTGTGGTATTTTGCAACTACATTCAAAGTGGTTTACATATATATACAGGTACTTATTTTGTACCTGGGGCAATGGAAGGTTAAGTGACTTACTCAGAGTCACAAGGAGCTGCAGTAGGAATTGAACCCAGTTCCCCAGGATCAAAGTCCGCTGCACTAACCACTAGGCTACTCCACTCCATTAAGAAAGGCAAAGTACATCAAGACAGGATCCTTGAGCTAGGAGACAGCCATGGCTGTTAAAAGTATTTGTCTCCCACTCTCCCTCAAACTCCCCTCTTTTTCTTTCAATTATTATCATCACATATAGATCTAGGCTATTATAAAGTAAAATTTAGGGGCCCTTTTACAAAGCAGCAGTAGGGCTACCACATGTGTTGCGCGCGCCAAATCGACACTACTGCCTGATTAGCACGCCCACACGGCAGTAATTTTGAAATTGGTATGCACTGTTCCCGCAGTGGAAATATTTTTCTATTTTCTACTTCGGGGGGCGTTCCTGGCAGTAATTGGCAGCGTAGCCACATTGGCGACTGCTGCATGAGTACTGCTAGGTCAATGGGTGTTGGTAAGGGCTCAGGCAGTTGTCACGATCGTGACTGTTTTCCTTGGCAGGCCACTTTTTTCTACGGCTTAGTAAAGGACCCCCTAAATGAGGAAAATCTAGAGCCTTCAAATGTAATGTCACTGGTTAAATAACAGATTCTTTTACTAAGCTACAGTAAGAAATGGCCTTAACCCATTAGTGCCCAATGTTCCCATATGTGGGAACAAAATGAGAACATTGGGCACTAATAATGCACCCTTTACATGGGCAGGCAATGCGGTGGAGAACAGCACTAGAGGAAGGCTTCTGCTGGCGGGGCTTGGGGACCCCCGCCAGCTAAACCAGAGGCCCCAAACCCTGTGTCTGCTCCTCCCCAGCCTCTAAGAGGGACCCGGTGCCGGAGTTTTCTCTCTCCTGCTCCTGTCGGGACGTAATCACCCAGATCCTGTCTGGAGCAGAAGAGAGACAAACCCTGGCGACAGGCCAACCTTGGACCCACGGGCCCATGGGAATCTTGCCCTCCCTAGGCATGCGTCCAAATTTGTGCACACAATTTTTGGTGACTTTTTTAGAATTAGGGGTTAGCGTTTATTTTTTTCGGCACCATACAATGAATTTAGTCCTGTATTTTAATCTTCTTAATTGTCTTTCCACCTGGCTGATAAAATTAGTGTTGTAGCTTCCAAGGGAACTGGTCCTGAGACAAGTACCCAAGGACAGTTGGAGTATTCTTGAATTGAATGCACAGTCTTGATCTTCCTTATGCCTTTTTGCTTGAATATGTAATTTGATATTTCCTAATTTGAGGACTATATGGAGGTATATTTTTGAATTATTATCTTAAACTTGTTACTGTATGTATACCTTTTCTTTTTAAATATCAGTTTTCTTATACAAGTGTCTAATTTGCAAATTTTATTTTACTAAATATTAAAAGTAGAACTGAAGGGTCCTGATCACAAAGAACAAAGTGTGTGTGTGTATATATATATACATACATACACACATACACACAGTGCAATCCTCTTATAAGTGCAAGGGTCTGGGACCAAAGAAATACATGCAGTTAATCGGAGTGTGCACTTAACCATTGTGACCCAAAGAAGCTTGACATCTGATAAACATATGTACAGTACTGTTTATTATACGTACAGTATACAGTCTCCGTTAACTGACGTTAGGCTTACTTGAAGTAATCAGTCATAGTCCTCTGTACACTCTTGTGTCTGTGAGTTCCATAGACTACATCTGCCAGATGGTAAAAACTGTCATAGTACTGACATCCAGTGGTCTCTAGATAGGCCCGCACAGTGTTGAGACTCTCCAGCGCTCTTGCAAAAGTGACAGGAGGCGGTTGTTGAATTTCGTCAGCATGTGCTTCGCTGCTCATTTCATCATCTGTTTCATCATCAGCCGTTGCCTGCGTGTAGGCGCATATCTCAACATCAGTGCTGTCGTCAGCTGTTTGTAGATCATAATCAATAGCTACGTAGTGATGAAACTCCTCTTCAGTAACACCGGCTGGGATGTCAATAGCCTGTTCATCTGACGCGTTTGCAACAGCTGCATCTGTTTCATCCCTCTCCACACCCTTAACAAAGCTTGCCCGCTTGTAGCAGTTCACAATGGTTGCCTGTGTAACATGATTCCAGGCTTCTTTCTGCATATGTAGGGAATCCAACAGTGATAGATTACGAGCCAGTTCAATAGCACGTTTATCCTTGCCAGTCTGGTCATCCATATCGCTCACCAGATGACGTAGCACAAGAACCCGATAAAGTTGTTTGAAATTGGCTATTATGCCCTGGTCCATAGTTTGGATCAGAGAGATAGTGTTTGGTGGCAGGAAGACCAACGAGATTTCAAATTTACCGCCCCTTTGTCACGTGCCAATCAGCTTCCATATTCTGTGCGTGCGCTTATGCGGAGTCTTTCCTGCAGAGGAGTGGTCTTAAACCATGCATATAAGCGAATATTGCACTTATCAGTGGTGCGCTAAACCGAAGTTTGTTCCCATAGAAATTGATGGCACCAAAAACGGGACCAAAGTATGGCATGCAGTTAAACAGAGCATGCGCTTATCCAACGTGCACTTAAATGGTGTGCACTGTGTGTGTGTATATATATATATATATATATATATATATATATATATATATATATATATATAAATAACCTTGGCATGTTCAATGAAATTGAGTCATCTGCAGCCACTCTTATTACTCACTGCAATTGATCTTTTTTGAAAGGCTGTGTTTATTGTGAGAAAAGAACACACAATTCCTTTCTGTTATGCCAAGGGAACAAAAAGAGATACGTCCCTTTAAAAAATCCTTAATATTCCACTGCTGTGGCGGCCTTGGACATAATGAAAATGCAGACACATGCTCAGTATCATTGACTACGAGAGCCAAGATTGAAAATCACTGAGCCATCATGTCATCTTCAGTTAGTCCTCTGTCAGCATTTCTATAGCTGATCTTCTGGGACCAGTACTGGGAACTCCAAGATTATGACTATTTCATCATCCTGCCAGGCCTGGTATATTTTATTCTATATTATCATGTGAAAGAAGTTTAGGGATAGCATATATTTTTCATGAGTGCTTTTAGTAGCAGAAATTCAAAACAGGTGTCTTCAAGCAAAGTGCCCTGAGATTAGTGGGTCCCACCTCAGAAGATTCACTAGGTTCCCCATGCTGCATATTTTTCTTTTTATTGTAGTTCATTTGAGAATTCACTTTATAAAATGGGGAATACACATGTACATTTTTGTCCCACCCAAAGCCCCTTGAAATCTCCGTGTCTTGTAGGTTCTATAAATGGCACCTAAAAAATAGCATTTAGCGCTATTCTATAAACCATGCTTACAGTTAGGCGCGGTTTAAAGAACTGCGCTTAGTGCCAGGACCTGAGACTATATTTAGGCGTGACCATTTACACCAATGAAAACCTGACGTAAATCCCCATGCGTTTATCCCACTAATTCTATAACAATGCATAAAATTTTACGAAAGCCCCGACCTGCCCATATCCCTCCCATGGCCACATCTCTTTTCTAGATCTGTACACTACACTAGAATTTATGTGCACCTGTTTATAGAATACGCCTTAAAAGATGCATGTGTAAATTCTAATTATTGCTAATTAGTAATAATAATTGCTTATCACCCAATTATTGGCGTTGACTGGCTCTTTAATCAATTAAGTTGTGTTTACAAATTGGCTGTTCATTTTCGGAGATCATATCAATACAATTGTATAACTGAAATTTAAGATATTTAAATCCATTTGAAACCTAGCAGATTTTTCTTAGACAGTAGATGATTTACATATTAATTCATTCAAAGGGAATGTATCCCGATTTATTGGGGATGGCTGATATTTACAACTCAATAACATCCCATATTGTTGGATATCATTAACAAACTCAAGGCCTCTTTTACTAAACTATGCTAGCAATTTCAGGCACGGCAAATGCACAGCAGCCCATTCATTTTGAATGGGCTGTGTCACATTTGCCGCAAGGGAACCATTGGCGCGGTTTAGTAGAAGAGGCCCAAAATCAAGCAGAAAGAAACACATTTCATGTTTTTTTTTTCATTGCCGATAAGTGCACACTCTTCTGAAAGAGTGCACATTGCAAAGAGGGTACATTCTTTTCTTGAGAGTGCACCATTGAAACAATTGTGCATGTGCAAGCCATTGTGTATGTGAACCACTGTGCATATGCAAATTGTGTGCGTGTGTGTGCACTAATGGGAACAATGTGTGCCCTCTTTACAGATTGTGCACTCTTGCACAATCAGTGATTTTGCTCCCACAATGACAAAATGGTCAAATGAAAATTAGTAAAATCAACATTCCCGGAAATGACACAGGAAGTGACACATAATGAACATTTTCTCATTGCCTATTCCTACAATTAACTTGAAAGCTTGTATAAGTGGAAATAATAGATTTTGCTGAATCCATTAATAATAAGATGATGTCATTAGCATAAGCTGTATTTTTATAGCAGAAATCTGTTGTGCCAGATAGGAAGGAAAAGAGGTTTGAGAGCAAAATTAAATAATAATAATAATTAATTAAATAAACAAGCAAACAGCCTTGCAGAGTCTCTCTGCATAATGTTAAAGAATATGTTCAGAACTTAAGATCAGAGAAATTGGGGGAAAAACTAAAAGGAAGCTTCACCATTTGAATTTATCTGAACCACAGCAAAACTATTCTGATGTTTGAAACAGATACAAACCATTTTATCCTATCAAAGGTCTTCTCTGAATTCAGTGAGGTGGCTACCTCAGGAGTGGAATACATTTGAGAAGATGACTGAATAAGGTTCAATAAAGGTCTTCCATTGTCAGTAATGAATCTCTCTTTCATAAATCCAACCTGATCTTTATGAATTAGTTTTCCAGTAATATAGCTCTAATCTACTTGCCAATATTTGGTGAATATTTTATAATCAACCTTTAAGAGAGAGACTGGCAATACCTTTGAACAAACATTTGGCCCCTATCAGGCTTAGTAGGATAATCATAAGTACTGTGGAGAAATGTTGTTAACGTTTAACTTCCCTCAAATAAAAAACACATTTAAATAAAGTAGTTGAGGTAATAAAACAGGTAAAATGCCTTGTAGAATTCAAGTGTGAGGCATATGCAGCTGCCAGATAAAACAATAGAGGCCTATGAACAACTGATCAGCAGGGTTCCCCCTCTAACCGTGCTTGTGTGTGAGCGTGCACATGGGTAAGAAAGGAAGTGCGCACCCTAGCAACTAGATGCACAACATTTTTGCTGGCTTTCTTTGATGTGAACATAGGCTATACCGCAAACTGAGTTGAGGCTGAAAACTTGTGCACAAAATGTTTTTCATGCGCACATAGGCCAGCAAAAATTAGAGATAACATTGATGTTAAGCAAGAAATGCACTAACATGCTAGTTTCCAATCATGCTAAGAATTAGGGTTAATCATTCAGTCTTATTTTGCAGGTTTTCTACTATAGGTATTCCTGGTGCAGTATTACAATGGTTTTCTTCATTTTCATCAGAACATTTTTTTTTCAGTCTCTTTTAAAGACTCAGAGGCCGACATTCAGACAGCGGGTGTTAGCCCGTCTAACTCCCACAGTTGACATTAATGCCGAATATTCAATGCCAAACCATTTCCGGTGACCAGTGTTGAATATTTAGGTTTTATTTTTGGCGGGTTGAACTTAACCGGCGAAACTGATAGTCGGGTCTGGCTGGTTAAGTTCAAATCAGCCAAAGATATTCCAGCTATACAAGCGGCCAAAAACGGTCACTACGCTAAAAAATCGGAGGATAACTGGTTATATTGTGCAATATAATCAGCTAGCCGCTATCCAGTGATACTCTGCGGAGACAGCTGGCTATCTCCTGCTGAATATTGCCGGATAGCCAGCTAAGTACTATTTAACTGTCCAGGTGTCATTCCTGGCCGGTTCAATGATTTTGAATATATGGGGGGTTAGTATCTTATTCCTATTTGCTATACTGTGGTGTCCCACAGGGCTTGGTGCTTTCTCCATTGCTTATCAACATATTTTTGAGCCCTCAGTCACCCCTTATTCAAAACACAGGAACTAGTTTCTTGTTTTGCACATATGATATATTGCTGATAACCCCAGTAAATCTACTACAACATGGATCACAGGATGATCAATTAGATATTCTCTTGTCTCTCCAGGGAATCCTATTATCTTCCTGGACACATTCAGATACCATTGGTGTTCAGATTGACTATAAGCTCCTTTTTTGTTTAATAATATCAAACAATTACAACCAAGACCTGTTTCAAGAAACCAATACAACCCACATCACTGGAAAAAGAAGAGACCAATTAAATAAGAAAAAAAATAAGGAAATTAGGACAACTAGTCATAACACACCTGGACTAAACTTAAGGTGATGTTATTTCACACCATTCAGGATGGTATCAGCTCTCTTTTTTCAACACAGGTTTCAACTGTGGTAAAAGCTTTTTTTTTTGTGGTTTGAGGACATTCTGGGAAATTAGATCTTTCCTTACCAAATCAGTAAAACACACTTTTCATCACACTGTTATTATTTCTTACATCAATTATTGCATCTTGAGCAGGGACTGTCCCTCCCCGTGTTTAAACTTGTACAGCGCTGCGTAACCCTGGCAGCGCTATAGAAATGCTAAGTAGTAGTAGTAGTAGTAGTAGTAGAATATACACAGGTCTAGTTTCTTCGGAACTAAAATGATTAAAAACTATTCAACATACAACCATTTACCTTCATGCTGGAGCTAGAAAATTCGTCTATCTAACCCCAGTGTTTTATCAGCAACATTGATTAGCAGTACAATTTTGAGAGCAGTTTAAAATTTTGACACTTGCTCATAAAATGCTCTATACAGGAATCCCACCTTACCTATTTTGTTTTTGACTATGCTTTTTTCCATACACCTTCTTGTGCTTTGGATGCCATACATGACTTCTGGTTAGTTCTACCCTCTTGTCATTTGCTCCCGACTGGAATTTACTGGACAATCAGCTTTCTTTTCTGGAGCCCATTCTGGAGCTCTCTTCTCTGCCTTTGGGCTTAGTCTTGATATATGATTAAAGTTGCTATTAAAACTTGTGTATTTATCCTGGCATTTCAGGATTGTGGCTCTAGAGTGGATAGCTGGTCAGCTGCTTGTAGAGCTGTTTGTTAAATTCTTACTTTGAGTGGAGGAGTAGCCTAGTGGTTAGTGCAGCAGACCTTGATCCTGGGGAACTGGGTTTGATTCCCACAGCAGCACCTTGCGACTCCGGCCAAGTCATTTAACCCTCCATTGTCCCAGGTACAAATAAGTACCTGTATATACTATGTAAACTGCTTTGAATGTAGTTGCAAAAAAACCTCAGAAAGGTGGTATATCAAGTCCCATTCCCTTCCCCCCCCCCCCCCATCCCGTCATGAATATTGTTCTGTTCTTGGCTAGATGCTTGTGATAAAACAAATTTGTGAACCACTCAGATGCAATTGCTACAGGCAAGACATCAGTCTGTGGTGCTTTTTACCTACAATTTTGAAAGAGAAAATTGACTCAGAAAACGTATACACACAGATTTCCACCTGCTATTTGTGTGGGTACTTTTAATGTGAACATTCCTAAATATGTACCTGCACGCCCTCCAGGAATGCCTCTCCAATCTCTGTGCACACTCATGCTTGTATCAGCCATAGGCACATCATTAAAACAGTGAACAAATTTTCAAAAGCTCCATTTCTATGCATAAAAATGTCTTATGTACAGAAATGCCTTTGACCATTTCCCTTCTCACGGGAAACCACTTTTCCCATGTTATCTTCCCATAACTTTGTGAAACATCCCCCAAGAACTCACCCAGGTCAGTGCTTAAAAACAAAATGATTTAGAAATTCAAGACAGTAGAATTTGTTTGTTCCTTGCCTGCATCAGGTCTTAAGGGCATGACCTACATTCAAGCCTGAACATTAAAGCAATCTTTTTCCTAACTCGTGGGATAGCTTTGTCTTCTCTGTGGATCAAACAAACTTCTTTTTGTAAAAATCTGGCAGCTGAGCATGGTACAATGTCTAATACAATCCATATTACTGGACTTGAAGCTGTACATCCAACATAATGAACCATACGTCTTTCATGTCATGGTTGATGTAAGGATAACAGTTCACATGGGATTCCTTTTTATAACCAGCATGTAATGCATAGCAAATCAGAAATGAAAACTAACATGCACAAAGTTCTTCACACCACAGTAAGTGCTGGGTAAGGAAATCTACATTTTACTAGCAGTCCTATTATTTAAATGTTTTAAATATGGATATTTTATACCAGGCTTGTCCAACCTGTGGCCTGAAGGCCAGAACTCAGCCCGCCAACCTCGGTTTCTTCGCCTGCAGAAGCTCCGGGTGAAGTTCTCCAATAGGATCCATTCCTCTGCTGCGACTAGTCTAACTGGAGTCTAACTGGGAGCTGGAGTTGCATGGCACCGGATTCTGAGGTTGTTCCCACAGTATCAAGTATCCTGAGACTTAATAACGTGAGACCAACCACGAGACTTGATACCATGGGAACAACCTCAGCATCCAGTGCCACATGGCTGAACCCTGAGGTGAAACCAGTTATGACAGAAAAGCAGGAATCCTATTGGAGAACTTCACCTGGAGCTTGTGCGAGCCACTCATAGCAGGCAAGACTGGATGGATGGAAATGGAGCGAGAAATGGGACAAGACCGGATGGGTGGAAAGGAAAATAAAAACAGGGCAAGACTGTATGGAAGGGATGAAAGAGAAAGATAGAACAGGGCAAATGCTAGATTAGGAGAAAGAGAGAGAGAGAGAAAGAGAGAGTAATAGTGAATAGGAGGTGGGGGAGAGAGACAGGCAATGCTGAATGGGCTGGAGAGACAGCAGGGAATGGAAATACTGCATAGGAGGAGGGACAGAAAGAGAGAGACAGGGCAATGCTGCATGGAGGGGGAAAAGAAAGAAACGTGGTTATGGTGAATGGTGCAGGGGGAGAAGAGAGAGACAAGATGAGGCGTATTTTCAAAGCACTTAGCCTTACAAAGTTCCTTAGGTTACTATGGAACTTTGTAAGGCTAAGTGCTTTGAAAATGAGCCCCAAGGGCAATGCTATATGCCAGGGGCAGAGAGAGAGAAAGATAGACAGACAGGGCCAACACAATAAAAAAAAAATTAAATGGCCAGTCAGCAAAGGTAGAAAAAAATAATGTTATTTTTAATTTAGGATGAAGTAATGAAGTAGCTATGTTAATCCACTTTAAAAGTTAATGCGACCCCTCTCGGTTGAGTGTAAGACTCAGACTTATTTTTATCTCTGTTGTGTAATCATGGTAGCCAAGTTATCACTATCTGAGTTCAACACTCAGGAGAAGAGTGCTACAAAAAGAAAATAACCCACCCTTTAATGGTATATGTGATACTGAGTAACAAAATGTTTAGAGAATCAGAAGATGTCACAACATTTCACTCAAATAAGTTAATGTAAGTACTCTATTTAAAATGCAAACAGTGGGCCCCTTTTATAAAGCTGCGGCAAAAAGGGGCCTGTGCTGGTGTCGGCGCATGTTTTACACGCGCGCCGAGGCCTCCTTTTATCGCAACTGGTAAAAAGGAAGTCTTGCTTTCCTACAGGAAATGGCTGGGCAGCAAGTAAAGCAATTGACACATGGCCATTTCAGGTGAAAGCCCTTACTGCCATCCATTGAGGTGACGGTAAGGGCTCCTGCGTTAACTTGGCAGTAACCAGGCAGCACACAGCACTACCTGATTACCGGCGTAACAAAAATAAATACATTTTTGTAGCGCTGGAAATGACGGTGCACTAGGGGTGGGAAGTACCTCAGAGCTGCAGTGGTAGCCCGGCAGTACTTCCTGTATAGCGAGCGGTAAGTCCGCGTTGGGCTTACCGCCGCTTAGTAAAAGGAACCCAGGGAATTTTATTGCACTTACAATTATAAAGATTACTAATTTAAAAATGTTTAAAAACTGGTAAAATTTTGAAAAGTGCACAATAAATAATTAAAATTTCTTTAAACCTGCCTACTGGATCCAGGTATTACAGTTCTAATTTATTTTCTTTTACAGGTGCATACTCACACACAACATTCAGATGAATATAATATAAGAAGTATTTTAAACAAGTTAAGTTAATAAACCACAAAAGTTTACTCCTGAATAAATTCTTTACCTTTCTCTTACAGGGTGTAATAAACTTTAAGTATAACTTTTTATATATTTCCTAAATTGTCTTCAAATAAGGATTTAAATCTAATAAAACATTTTTCTCTTTCTCCAGGTCCAAGTTTTTGAAAGGTGAGTATATTTGTAGTTATACATATGTTTATTTGTTTTAAAAGTCCTAAACTCTCCTGGCTGAACCGCCGCAATGACAGAGCGCAGGGTTTCCATGCAAAAATGTCGTACTCTGAGGGCCTTGTTGACTCTTCGTAAGTCGAGGACCGGTCTGAAAGACCCACCTTTTCGAGGCACGACAAAATTAATGGAATAGCGGCCGCAGCCACGTTCAGCAGGAGGCACCGGGATCACTGCTCTGAAGTGCAGCAAGACTTGTAAGGTCTCCTCTACCACCGCCCATTTTACGGCAGTGCCGCATCGGGACTCCACAAACACGTCTCTCACCGGGGCACCAAATTCCAGTCGGTAACCTTCTCTGATCAGGTCCAGGACCCACTGATCCGAGGTAATCTTGGTCCACTCCTCTAGAAAGAGGGAAAGACGTCCTCCTATTGCAGGCATGGAGGAGTGGACCGGCGTCCCATCATTGTGGAGGACACCCCTGAACTCCTGGCCTTGACCCGGCCCCTGCGGAACATTTGACCGAGCGAAAGGAGTTCCTCTGCTGAAAACGGGCACGTTGAGAAAACCCAGCAGACCACCCCGGGCGATACCTGCGAGCTTCAGGTAACCGCTGGGGTTTAGAGTCCCCCAGATCTTTCACAATCTTCTCCAATTCCTCTCCAAATAACAGGAGGCCTCGAAAGGTTAGCCTCACCAGCCTTTGCTTAGAAGCCATGTCAGCCACCCAATGCCACAGCCAAAGAAGGCAGCGGGCAGAAACCGCCACAGACATCTGTTTAGCGGAACCTCTGACCAGTTCATAAAGGGCGCCAGCCAAAAATGACAGGGCCTACTCCATCCACGGGGCAACCTCAGAAAGGGTACCCGCACCATCGGCGGGCTGTTCCACCGCCTGCTATAGCCAGGAAACACATGCCCGGGCTGCATAGGAACTGTAAATAGACGCCCTCAAGGCAAGACCCGCAATTTCAAAGGATCGCTTCAGCACGGACTCCAGCCGCCGGTCCTGCATGACATTCAAAGCGACCCCTCCCTCTCCTGGCAGAGTGGTCTTTTTTGCCACCGCCGTGACCAATGCATCCACTTTAGGCATCCCCAAAGGGGCTAAGAGCTCCTCACGCAGAGGGTAAAGCTGACCCATAGCCCTGGCTACTTTCAAAGGCCCATCAGGGTCAGACCATTGAGCAGAAATAAGCTCTTGGATGGAGTCATGCACCAGAAAGGCCCGAGTAGGCTTCTTAGTACTTGCCATCCTAAGATTAACAGAGGAGGCCTCGCCTTCAGCAGGATCATCAATCGAGAGGGCCTGCAAGGCATTAGTAATGAGAGCTGGCAGTTTGTTGCGGTGGAAAATCCGAACCGCATTGGGATCATCCAAATCCATTGGCAAACAGACACCCTCCTCTGGATCATCCATCCCTGAGGGCCTGCCAGATCCCTCAGACTCCCCACAGCCCGACCACCGGGGGGGGGGGGGGGGGAAATATATGTGCCACTTTCAGACGGGGAATTTACCCGTCTATGTTTAGCATGTTTCCAACACTCGGGGGAGGAAATAACATCTGAAGCCATCCCCGGGGCATCAGCACCCGGAGGAAAACCAGGAGGCAACGCAATGTCAGACACCTGCGGCAGAGCTCTTTTCAGCATGAACGCCTTATGCATTAAAAGCACAAACTCAGGGGAGAAAAACTCACCCTGGCCCTCTGCCTCCGAATTAGGAGAAACGGATGTAGGAGCTCCTCTGACAGCCTCTTAACGAGGCATCCCCCTGCACTCAGACTACTCCGCAACCGCGAGGGTCGAGGCATGCGGCGCTTCCAAAATGGCACCCGCTGCCAGCTCCATCGAGCGGGAAGAAACATCGCTCGCCATGCTCATACTAGCGTGAGCATCTAAGGAGCACGTTTTACACAGCCCCCCTGCTGATCTGCGCTTACCACAATGGGAGCAACGCTTAACTCCCTCAGCAGCTGTCGCCCAACTGGACGGAAATATGGCAATAAAATGGCGGCTTCGAACCAAAACTTACCCCGTTTGGAACGGCGTCCGCGGGACCTCCCCGGAGGAGCTGGCCAACACTCTCACCTCAGAAGACCGAGTCAACGAGCTCCGGTCAAGCTGCACAGAGCCAGAATCTCTGGAAAAACCTCAGAACAGCCATACAGTAAAAGCGCACACTTTTTTTTTTTAATGCTGTGAGGAAAGTTGGAGGCAGGCAGCAACAGAGGGACTCCGGGAGGCAGAGAGGAATGGGTAAGGGAGGGAAAGGGCGCATTTATATGCCTTTAAAGTGGGCACCACCAGCCACAACATCCCTGCTCAACTGGCAAAGCACAGGAGCCACCCCAGGCAGTCTGAAATCCAGGAGCTCATCAAGCTACGTCCACTGAAGGCAGTTGGGGCTAGTCGTCCAAGAGGTACTATGGTTTTTCAGTGTTCTCTATCTCTACCTGCTGGTAGTCGGATACAACCCAACAGTTAATGGATTCATCTGCTGCTGATGACAAGGAATGAGCTATTACTGTCTGGGAGCCAAGTGTTATCGTATATATTTCCTGAATACTGCAAATATTGTTGCATTATTTTGATTTTTTGGCACTTAATTCCTGGAGTGTATTCAGAGGCATGTTTACTAACGTGTGTTAGCATTTTTCATGCGCCTTTAAAGTCAAGGTGTGTTAAGCGTTAACACGCCTATACATTACTATGGGCACATTAGCATTTTAACATGTGTCAACCATGAACGCGCATTAAAAACACTAATGCACGTATGGCGCGCGTCTTAGTCAACATACCCCTCAGTGAAGGCTGGAGTGGGGGGGGGGGGGTAACATGAGAAGGAAAGTGAACCAATTTCTGTTCATTTGTTATCTAATCACGCTTTGTATCATGTCTTCACACACATGTAAGAAACGAAAATTTGATGCCAAAGGTTGAGATATGGATGGTTGACTATTTTCTTATCGAACATTTCAAAGCCCTACTGTGTCTTATCTCTCAAGAAACAATATCAGTTTGCAAGGAATACAATTGTAAGCGATACTATTTGACAAAACCATGCTGAAAATAAGATGCTGTTATGGGCCAAACTCGGATTGATCGAGTTAACACATTAAGACAAAGTCATTCTTCAAGATTGCAAGACTAACATCAGAAACTGCAATTAAGGTCAGTTATCTAATATCTGAAGCCTTAAGTAAGAAAGGGAAGCCACGTTCAGAAGGAAAATTTCTTAAAAGATTGTTTGGAACATTCACAAACATTGCTTTTCCCAAGAAAATATATTTGGTAGAAAGAATGAGCCTTTCACATCAGACTGTTGGACGAATATTGCCTTCAACGTCCAGGGAACTCTGAATGGGAGTCTGAGGGCTTCTTTTACAAAGCTGCGCTACCGATTCTCAGTGAAGCAAATGAGAGAAAGCCCATTCAATTCTATTGGCTTTCTCTCATTTGCCATGCGGGAATCGCTAGCGCAGCTTTGTAAAACAAGCCCCATCATTGTGAGCTTTTTCGCCTGTATCTAAACAAGAGTAGCGATATCAGTAACATAGCTCAGCTTGTCATATTTGTGAATGGAGTGATAAGGGAGTTCAACGTCATAGAGGAGCTGCATGACCTTTGCCCTACGAAAGGCACAACAATTGGGAGGGCTATATTAAATGAGGTGCAAAAAGGTTTTGAAAATTCAACCTTTCACAGGAAAACCTATGTGGTTTAACCACTGATGAAACACTATAATAGGCAAATACAGGGGCCCTTTTACAAAGCAGCAGTAAGCCCTACGCAGGCTTACCTTTCCCTAAATGGAAAGTATCGTTGGGCTACCGCAGCAGCCTGGTGCTAGTTCCCACCCTCAGCGCTCACCATTTCTGGTGCTACAAACCTATTTTTATTTTTGTAGCGCCAGTGTGTACCCTGTGGTAATCGGGCAGTGTCGTGCGCTGCCTGGTTACCGCCAGGGTAGTGAGGGAGCCCTCACTGCCACCTCAATGGGCTGCAGTTAAGTGCTCCCACCCAAAATGGGCGTGCGGCAAGCGCTTCACTGCATCCTCCATCAAGGACAGTTGTGTGCTAACATACTGGGTATGAAAGACATTATGGAAAAAGTTGTCGCTACCATCAATTTCATAAGATCAAATGGTCTGAATCACAGACAATTTCAATGCTTTCTTCAGGAGCAGGATGCTGATTTTGGTGACGTGATGCAATTCAGTCAAGTTCATTGACATGTAGAGCAGCAATGATTACAAGATTCTGAAAGATTAAATTAAATAAAATGTATGCACAAATTTCTGCTTTCACAGGTAAATTAGAACTGTTGAAAAAACATATGGGTGATACATTTTAGTTAATTTCCCAATACTAAATACAAAGCCCACTGGTACAATTAATCATGAAAAGTATGCAAATATGATTACTAAACTGATTGAAGAATTCAATGAAAGGTTTCAGGATATAAAGAATACTGCCAACATGAATATTGGAAATCCTTTTTTGGTTGAAGTTGATAGAGCTCTAGATTTTCTTCTGATGGAACTTCCTGATATTCAAGTCAAGCTGATTTGAAGTCAGCATTTCACAATACTGACTTGCTTACTTCTTACTCTAAATATGTTTCCAGTGATTTATATCCCAACCTAAGCAGACTGGCACTGAAGCATATTTCACTGTTTGGTAGTACTTATAACTGTGAAAAACTGTTCTCAAGAATGAAGTATGTCAAATGTATATCAAGATCCCTTCATTTAAGACAACGTTCACCTGGCATACTTAGAATTGTTACCTCATCAGTAAGAGCAGATATAGATCACACTTGTGTAAGCAGAGGCAATGCTAGATATCTTATTAAGGGGCCCTTTTACTACAACACGAGACAGCTAACATTTCTGATTTTTGCGTGTGCTGAATCCTGCAGTAGAAAATTATTTTCTACCGCAGGGGGAATCCCCAGCGGTAATCAGCAGTTGGCACGTGCTGCATAGTTACCGCTCTTATCGCTAGGTCAATGGATAGCGGTAAGGGCTCAGGCCGTAAGTAGGCACACGCTAGTTTTAATTTCAGCGCATGCCCATTTCCTGGCCCATTAGAAAAGCCCTTTTTCCAAGCCGCAGTAAAACAAAAAGGCCCAGCGTGCTCCCAAAACATGCACCTACACTATGGCAGGCCATTTTTAACCACGGCTTAGTAAAAGGGCCCCTAACTTGGCTAAACTTATGAATGAGACGCATACGAATAGTTAACAATAAAATGTTAATTTTTGGTTTCTTTCTAAATAAAATGGATTTTTGTAAGAAAAGAGGTGCATGAAACCATGTTGAGGAATGGAATAGGCTTATGGGATCAATAAACTGACCTCTGTTCTTGTTTATATGAGACATTGAAATTTTATTTCCTAGATGTTGAATTCTAGGACTGTTTTTGTATTTCTTTCAATTTGATTGTATTTTGCTAATATATTGTAATGTACACCATTTAGAGCGGGTGCAAAAATCTTTATAAGTAAATTAATATATGATGTGTAATTCCATATATGTGATTCTCACAAAGAGCATGAGTGCATCCGCATGCGTGTGCTTTGGCCCTCTAAATGTTACAAAATATAAAATGTGACCCCTGATAGAAAAAGTTTGGACAAGCCTGTTTTATAATGTCTATCAAATCACATTCTTCTCTCTATTGGAACCTGTATTTCTGCCTTTTGGTCCCTCACATTTCTGTGAAGCACTGGGAATGTATCTAAGTAAGAAATCTACATTATGTTCTGAATTTCAATTTTTCACACTTTTTGTTCATTACATCGTTCGAGGAAGGTCTTGAGATGCAGGGCTGTATGTACCACGGTACACTAAAGCATTGTATCACACTGTAATGCACTTTAAGTCTTGTGTTATGCGACTCATCTTCATGAGTTGTGCCATATGTACATTCATACAAAAGGTAGCAATTTGATATTAAAAATGGGTCATCACAGATCATATTAAGTCATGGGATTTGCAGGAATCCATCAGCTAGCACAGAAATGTATCCATATTTCAAGAAGTGTAGTTAATGTTTTCTTTTTAATGAAAGCATTAAGAAGCTAACATACATGCCAGGGTCCTGGTTCTTACCCTCTCCCTCATCCAGTGTAAATAAAGGGCTGTATGCTGCCTGAATGCCCCCCCCCCCCCTTTATTCCTGTGTGAATAAAGGATTCTCTGAGGTCTGAGTGATCTCCCTGCCCTCTCTGCATGAATAAAGAGCCATCTGTTGCCCAAATAATTTCACCTGTGAATAAAGGTCTCCCTGACCACCAGCTCCCCTTTCTTTAAGGAAGGAGGCTCTGACCCCCCCCCCCCCCCACACACACACACACATCTTATCCAATGTGTTGTAAAGACAGGTGAAGGCACAAGAGGTCACCACTGTTTCCTGTCATGTCTGCCTATGCAGACAAGGACAGTGGCTAACTCAAGGATCTCCTTTGCCCTAGACGTTTGTAGTAAATGACCTTTGAGTCCATACAGGTCCTGTCTTCAGAGGTACATATATTAAGAAGAGGCCTATGCCACCCCAAATGCTCATGTTCTGCAACATCCTTTTCTAGTTGGCTCTATACATTACCCCAAACTTTAATAATGTCAAGCCTTTGGTGATGAAGATATTTATCATTACCTCATGCTTTGACACAGATGTAAGTTACATCATCAGAAGCTAAAGCTCACCCCCCCCCCCCCCCCCCAATTGTCCATTTCAGGGCTAGTTTGTTCTGCATTTTTTTTTTGTGGTTACACTAAAAATTCAGAATGTTCTCCAGGACAATATGTTTCTTCTTGCACTTCATTTCATCTCCATATTATTTCCCAAGACTTAGCACAGCTTCATTTTATGCTACTGGAAACTGTAGACAATCCTTAACAATAATCTATTGATTTGGAACAGAATCCTTTTGTGTCCTGGAAATGGGGGCCTTCGACTTGCTAATACTGTAAACAGACAGTATGCCTGACTAACAGCATTGCTTTGTTTCCAATTACATTTTCTATGTTAAATCTGATGCTGAAAGATGACAACTACTCTGTTATTTGCAAATTTAAAGTCATTTGCTTTGCAGGCAGGTGGGTGATGCTGCACAATGCTAGTTCCCTGCCTACATATTTTGTTAACCCTTTAATAAGTAATACAACAGTTATTAGACAGGCCCTTAATTATTTCACTGCTTTGCAGACTGGTATGTAAATTTTATCCAGAATTTGCAAGGAGTGTATTTTGCATTTGAATGTGTGTAGGCGGAAAAAGGAGAGATGAGGATGGTTGATGATAGGACAGCATATCATTTCCTTAAGAGCATCACAAATTGAACTGGTACTCAGGTCGATAGCTCTATCTCTGTGGAGGCACAGGTTAATTTGTTGATGAAGAAATGCTTCATCTTAATGAAGAAACTATGATGTGTCCGAAAAGCTTTTGAGCTAGATCAATTTAAATGTTTAATGCAAGCACTTTTACTCTCTCAGCTTGATTTTTGTAACCTGGTATATTTGGGCTGTACTAAGAGTCTTTTTAAGAAGTTGCAAACTGTGAAAAATATGGCCAGACATTTAATCTTTGGACTATCGAAATAAACAGTATTTCTTCCTTTTATTGGAAGTTTCACTGGCTACTCGTTGAATCCAGAGTTCTCTTTAAATTGGCATGCTTTCTTTTTAAAATTTTACATGGCCTTGGACCTAGATATCTGTATTCTCAATTTTGTTATGCAATTTCTACAATGCTAATTTCTTTTTTTTTCTCCCCTTCCTTAAAGAGTATAAAGAGGTTAAAGGTATTTGAAAAGTCCTTAGCCTTCCAAGCTGCTAATTATTGGAAGGATCTTACTGGAATCTTTTTACCTTCTCAGTCTTATTTATCTTTTAGGACAAAGGTTAAGACTTTACGTTCTCAGACGTTTGCTTTACAGAATGAATTATAATTTTCCCTGGGATTCTCTATAGCATGCCTAGAAATCCACGCCAAGGCAAACAACAACAGGAGAACACCTCTACGAGAATCCAATGACGACAAATAAAAGCAGAGAAGACAACAGAAGTAGCAGCTCTAGGAGTATATGTAAGGAGATCCCATACAGATAAATATCCAGGAAGAAGCAACTTTATTGCCACCAGTATAGACCTAACATGGGGCTGTGTTTCGGCAAGAAAAAACCCACCTGCCTCAGGGGTCGTAGAAGTACTGGCAGGTGTTAAATATTGGTACAAGCATATAATCCTGGAGCAATAGCATACATAAATGTTGATGAATGTAGCTTAAAAAAGCCATGGTGCAGAAAATGACAAAGCTTTAAAAAGCCACAATGAACAATGGAGTCACCACAGTACACCACAGTTAAATAGTCCTAGAGATCCACGCAGAAATCTAGGCATATTCTATAATGCATGTAACTTAATTGGCTTGACAAGCTAATCAGCAAAGTTAACAGCACTTAAGCAATAATGAGCACTAATTGGCACTAATTAGAATTTTAAACACACAACTCACTAAGCATATTCTGTAATTAACTGCACTTAAATTCTAATGCGCAAAGTTCAACAGGGGTGTGCGTATGGGCGAGGAAATGGGCATTTCATGGGCGTTCCAAAATTAATGTGTGTGTGGTTATAGAATACGGCCCAATACGCGTAAATCTATGTGCAGGAAGTTAGGCCACATTTTTGTTAACCTAAATGGACACACATAGTTTTAAGTGCTAGGATTGCCACCTAATCATATTCTATATATCGCACCAAATCTAGGCCCTTTAGTTTTGCTTTCTTCCCAGATGACTGTTCTGGCTCTTGTTAGATTGTGACCCACTTAGAACTGTGAGATACGAGTGGGATATAAGACAAAATGTAATGTAATGTACTGACCAAATACAGACATACAACAAGAGAACATGAATTACTTATTACCTGGAAGTTATTCAAGCAACAGGAAACAAACATTATCAAGAAGATAAGTGGGGGAGAGGAATGGGATTTGATATACCACCAGTTTACAAAAGTATATATAGGTACTTATTTGTACCTGGGACAATGGAGAGTTAAGTGACTTGTCCAGAATCACGAGGAGCTACAGTGGGAATTGAACCCAGTTCCCCAGTCTCAAAGTCCACTGCACTAATTACTAGGCTACTCCACTAACTAGCTCTCATGTGACAGTGAAGGAAAAATATCAAAGTGCAGTAGAGGTGTTTAGTGGTTACAAAAACCAGGGACTGACTATTTCTTCTCTCTGTTGGGCAAATCATTTCATCCTCCCCTTCCTTATATACAAACTCAGAGAACCTTTAACTAAAGTGTGGTAAAATATGAGCTTAGTGCATTTTAACGTGGGACTTTCCCACATGCTAAGCCTAGATTTAATGCAGAACTTTTTTGTTATTTGTGGGTTGTTTGTTAATGTTCCTACTAGCACGAGGGACCTGTAAAAAATTAGTGCAGGAGTATTTTCTGCCTCCTGCATTATCTGATCAGCATGCGTTAATCATAACACACCCACTCCTAAAAATATATACATATTTTTAAAAACTGGCAATACACAGCATATGTAAAGCATGCATGAAACAGGCATTAACTGGGCCTTTTACTAAAGCTGTGGTAAAAGGGGACCTGCACTACCATCAGTGCATATTTTTGACACACGTTGAGTCCCCCTATTACAACAGCGGGTAAAGAAATGGATGTGCGATAAGTGAACCACTTACTAAATGGCCAATTCAAGGGGGAGCACTGACCACACCCCACTGAGGTGGCGGCAAGGGCTCCTGGGCTAACTCGAAGATAACTGGGCAGCGCACTGCGCTGCCTGATTACCGCCGGGTAAGCACCAGCGCTACAAAAATAGAAAATATTTTTGTAGCTCCAGAAATGGTGTGCGCTGGGTGTGGAAACTACCACCGGGCTGCTGTGGTAGCCCGGCAGTAGTTCCTGTTTGGCACATGGTAAGCCTGCGGTGAGCATACTGCTACTTAGTAAAAGGGCCCCTTAGATTGTAAGCTCTCTGGAGAATGGACCCTATACCAATTGTACCTGAGTTTCTAACTAACCATGAGTTTAGATTTGGAAAGGCAAGTAGTTACATCCAAAACCTTCCTTGGAATTTGCATTTGAATAAATAGACTCCTGAACATAATTGATTCTATTCCAAATGATATATGTCATGATCTTTCCCGCCTAATTTCTGGTAAAAAAATAATTTGTTATAGAAGAATTTTAATTGAGAGCAATAAATACATGTGGGCTATATTGATAAAAAAGAATGACAGGAAGCAGAATCATATATTGATATATTGCCAAGTATAAATTGCTAGACCCAATTAATTATATATATATACACACACACTCTATCATTAACCAGT
This sequence comes from Microcaecilia unicolor, assembly GCF_901765095.1. Classification (NCBI taxonomy): domain Eukaryota; kingdom Metazoa; phylum Chordata; class Amphibia; order Gymnophiona; family Siphonopidae; genus Microcaecilia; species Microcaecilia unicolor. The sequence continues at coordinate 295,179,837 of NC_044031.1, forward strand.
GGCCTCTACAAACAAGACACGGCAGCATCATATAAACAATGTGAAAAATTCCTTTCAGCACAATTTTAGCTTTTTCCAGCAGATGGTGCCATTTCTCCTTACGACCTAACACAGGAAACCTGTCTTACAGAAAGGCTCCTGTTCTTGTAAGTCTAAGCTGGATAATCATAACTAACATCTGCCTATCATTTGTCAGGCTCCAATGAATTTATTAATGCAGTCAGTTGTTCTTGATAAAGAGGAAGCCGGATTGAGAGAATATTTCACAGAGAGGGAGAATAGTGTGTCAAGACACAAGGATGAAACAAGTAACCTGCTAACAATCCCATTATCAAAGCTGCAGGTTATCAGCATTCAGAGGGCAATTCTATAACTGGTGCCTACGAGAGCCAATGGTTTTGGTCCTTATTTCAAGCCTATTTTGTGAAACAAATAAGCACCTACTTTTCTTTATTTAAAATTGTAGAATTATATAATTTACACAGTACAGACTCCACTCATGTGCCTGCCTCATCAATGACTTGGACCACCACCATTTTTGCACTTTCTTGTTGTCTAACATTGGCAGCTCCTAATAGAATTACCCACGGTTTATAGAACAGTGCTTATACCCGGGAATCGTGCCTAACTTTAGCTGGCCATTTGCACCAACTGAAACATGGTACAAATATATGCACCTATACTAGGCATGTATCCCCGTTATTCTAGAAAAGGGGTAGGCAACTCCGGTCCTCGAGAGCTGCAGGCAGGTCAGGTTTTCAGGATTTCCACAATGAATATGCAGGAGATAGATTTGCATACCATGGAGGCAGTGCTTGCAAATCTATCTCCTGCATATTCATTGTGGATATCCTGAAAACCTGACCTGCCTGCAGCTCTCGAGGACCGGAGTTGCCTACCCCTGTTCTAGAACAATGTGTGCTAATTTTAGAAATTTACCCGTTCCGCCCATGACCCTCCTATTTCCACGTCCCCTTTTTCAAATTGCAAGTAAAATTTAGGCGCAGATCCTGCACCTCAATTTACGCATGTAAACTTCAATTAAATTTAGTGTCAGTAATTGCTTGTTAAAGAGCCAATTATTGGCACTAATTAGTTATTTAATTACATTGTGCTTGCCATTTTTAGCAACTTTAGGGGCCCTTTTACTAAGCCGCGTAGGTGTCTACGCGTGCCCAACATGTGCCAATTCAGAACTACCACCCGGCTACAGCGTGGCCCTGGCGGTAACTGGGTGGTAGTTGGCATTGTACGCACGTTGATGATTACTGCCTGGTTAATATGTGAGACCTTACCATTAAGTGAATGGGTGGCGGTAAGGTCTGAGGCGCAAATGGACATGCACCAATTTTCATTTTGCCACACGTCCGTTTTTGGCCCTCCAAAAAGGCCTTTTTTGCAGGTGCGCTGAAAAATGGACCTGCATGCGCACAATGTTTACACCAGTGCAGGCCACTTTTCGGTGTACCTTAGTAAAAGGACCCCTAATTGAACTAGGAGGAATGTGGACACCTAAATTGTGGTGCTTAGGTGTAGAATTGCTCCCTAAATGGCTTGATACTGTCCACAAAGATGTAGAACGGAGGAGTGGCCTAGTGGTTAGAGCACCGGTCTTGCAATCCAGAGGTGGCCGGTTCAAATCCCACTGCTGCTTCTTGTGATCTTGGGCAAGTCACTTAACCCTCCATTGTCTCAGGTACAAACTTAGATTGTGAGCCCCCCCTGGGACAGAGAAATACCCAGTGTACCTGAATGTAACTCACCTTGAGGTACTACTAAAAAAGGTGTGAGCAAAATCTAAATAAATAAATAAAATAGAACAGGTTTGGAGTGGGGCAAAAGTGGGCCAAAATATTATTCAGACAGCTGTGATATTCAATCACTATCCGGATGAGTTTGACTTTGTCCATCATTCTTAGGCTCAGTGTTATCTTGGTTTCAGTCTTAGTTAAATGGCAGGTCATTTCAAGTACAATGGTCAGGACACTTTTGAGAAAGTATACCTGGACATGTGGAGACTGGCAGGGCTCAGTACTGGGACCCATAGTTTTTTATATTTTTCTTGTGCCATTAGGTTTACTGATGTGCACATCGGGGGTCTCTTTTTATATTTACCTGGATGATATCCAACTTCTGTATCCTCTGCAAACATAGGGGCCCTTTTACTAAGCCGTATAGGCGCCTACGCACACCAAATATGCATCAATTTTGAGTTACCACCCAGCCTCCACATGGCCCTTGCGGTAATTTCATTTTTGACACACGTCCGCTATCAGGCTTATTTTCAAAAGAGAAGGGCACCCATCTTCCGACACAAATCAGGAGATGGGCGTCCTTCTCTCAAGTTCGCCCAAATCGGCATAATTGAAAGCCGTTTTTGGGCGCTCTCAACTGCTTTCCATCATGGGGATGACCAAAGTTCACAGGGGCGTGTCAGCAGCGTAGCAAAGGCGGGACTGGGGCGTGCTTAAGAGATGGGCATCCTCAGCTGATAATGGAAAAAAGAAGGGTGTCCCTGACGAGCACTTGGCTGACTTTACTTGGTCCATTTTTTCTTGCGACCAAGCCTCAAAAAGGTGCCCGAACTGACCAGATGACCACCACCGGAGGGAATCAGGGATGACCTCCCCTTACTCCCCCAGTGGTCACTAACCCCCTTCCACCCTAAAAAAAGAAAAATTATTATTATTTTTTTTTTTGCTAGCCTCAAATGTCATACCCAGCTCCACGACAGCAGTATGCAGGTCCCTTGAGCATGTTTTTTTTTTGTTGGGGGGGGGGGGGGTTGGGGGCTCAGCACACAAGGGAACTATGCACCTGGGAGCAATTTCTGAAGTCCACTGCAGTGCCCCCTAGGGTGCCCGGTTGGTGTCCTGGCATGTGAGGGGGACCAGTGCACTACAAATGCTGGCTCCTTCCACAACCAAATGGCTTGGGTTTGGTCGTTTCTGAGATGGGCCTCCTCGGTTTCCATTATCGCTGAAAACCGGGGACAACCATCTCTAAGGATGACCATCTCTAAAGTTGACTTAAATGTTGAGATTTGGGCAATCGTTTTATCGAAATGAAAGATGGATGCCCATCTTCTTTTGATAATACAGGTTTCCCCGCCCCTTTACGGAGCCGTCCTGCGAGGACAGCCCCAGGAAAACTTGGGCGCCCTGTTTGATTATGCCCCTCCACGCATGTTGGCGGTAATCGGCATTTAACGCATGTGGACCATTACCATCCAGTTACCGTATGAGACCTTACTGCTAGGTCAAAAGGCATTTTTTACAGGTGCACTGAAAATTATTCTGTGTGTGCCCAATTTCTGTACTCCAACAAATTTGAGCTGCCTGCACTTTGCTTGATTTCCAATTACTTTGGCTACTAATTCATAGTATAGTAATTTTAAGCCTTGATTATTGCAACTCCCTGCTGCAAGGTCTACCTCAATACCAATTGATAAAATTACAAGTAGTTAAAAATTACAAATACTTAAAAATACAGCACTTAAAATTACATCAAAAGGATAGCACCTTAAAAATACGATTACATCTACTTTTAATATCCAATGGAATATCTGTAGTTATTTAGGGATTCTTGCATCAATAAATGCTCGAAGTTGAGATGGCTCAAAGAAATGATATGTCATATTCTCTAACTGAATCACACATTTACAAGGGAACCTTAGTTGGAATTTGGCTCCCAAAGTCAAGGTCTCTTGTCTCATAGACAGAAATCTCTTCCTTCTTTCCTGTGGCACTCTAGATGCATCCGGAAATATCTGGATCTTTTCTCCCATAAAAAGGACTGGAGTTGATTGTCTTAAATAAAGTCTTATTACTGCCTCTTTGTCTTGGAGAAAAACAAATGAAACCAATAAGGTAGACCTAAAGTCTACTACTTCTTGTGAATTCTCAAGAAGAGCAGATACATCTAAACTTTCAGAGGAAGTATTAAATGGCAATTGAACTGATGATCTGATTTCTCAAGTAGGCAAATAATAAAGCTTCTGTAGTGGAGGAAATGCATTTTCAGAGTAATGGAGAACTTCTTTTAAAAACTTCTGAAATGTTTCTCTTATTGGGGTATATTTTATAGAAGGAAAATTTAAAAGTCTCAAGTTCAATGCTCTAGCCCCATTTTCCAAGCTTTATAATTTACGATGTACCACATCAGCATTCTGAAGCAATTTAGTCTCCAGTTCTTTTACTTGGGTTAATGATGTATCAAGCTTTTTGAGATTAATTTCCTGGGAAACAATTTGAGATTGAAGAGAGTCTATCTTAGAGGTATTGGACCTTGTATTAGTGCCAAAGGTAAGACATACCTTATGCAATGATTCCACTGCCGACCATAGAGAGTCTAATGTTACCTTTGCTGGTTTTTCTAAAGGCAGTACGGCTGTCTCAGGAATAGGCCGCGCTTCCTCATCCGACATCGCAGCAGAATTTCCCTCTGAGACAATCTCTCTAAGCCCAACTTCTTTAGAGGTAAGCGAGAGGTTTAGATTTTCGGGAGAATCTCCCATTAGAGGCAGTGCCTTGGCTTGGGAGAGCTTCTCCTCATGTTCTACCAGCGTGCTCCCTGCCTGTGAAACCTGCTGCATTGGACTTCAAGGGCTAAGTGATACTTCATTTTCCTGGCCGGGACTCCTCTCTGCACCGGCCACTGGAGCGCCCCGTGTCGTAATCGGCGTCACAAATGCTGTGATCAGTACTTGTCGCAGAGTAGGGTCAGTAGAGGCTGAGGAGAAACCTCCTCTAATTTTTCCCTTTTTATTAGGCATGTTTAAAGAAGAAATCTGTTAATAGGAAAAAAGGGAACTCCCCAGAGCTCAGCAATATGTGACTGCTCTCGATGCCATCTTAGTCAGTCTCCGCATCTTGGTTTAGTTGATTAAAAATGTTTCCCCAACCTCTGGTAAGTGACTTTGTTTGTAGTCTTCAGATTTTCCTAGTGCAAGAGAGTGTGCCTTAATGGATTCATGTTTTGAGCAGCTCTGATTCATGTGCTTCCAAACTCTAAAGCCAGTTCTTGTGAAAGATTCTTCAGCCTGAGTATCAGAAAAATGCCTGCACGCTTTGCACAACACTGCATCCTGGCTTGCACTGTATTCCAGCCAGTGAAATTTATCGTACTAGTAAGATTAAAAACTTTGAGACTTGCCACTAATTGTACAAACTGGGAAAGCCTGTAACTTTGGCTGTTTTGGTGGTTCATCAATGTCGGATAAATCTAAAATTAATTCCATCAGTTGCACACCAGGTTTACTGATCTGTGAGCATAAAGTAGAACTTGTTGAGGGAACAGAATCCTCGCCATGCTCCTCTAGACGTGGTTTTTCAATTCTATCTGCATCCTCGCCATGCTCCTCTACACGTGGTTTTTTGAAGTAGCTTAGTAATGAACTCTGTTTCGCCATGGGGGCAGACTAAGGAACACTGTCAGGAAATATATTTATCTGGGGAACACTTCCGGGAATTTTCCCTCCTGGAAGCTAAAATCATAATAACTTTAGTAAGTTTTGTGATAAGGATCTTCTGAGTTTACGTCCAACAACACAGGTAGCAGAAGCATAATAAAGTTGCCCTTTTACTAAAGCTTAGCAGCCCCACAATCCTGGAACAATGTATTCAAATTGTAGTAGCACCTCAATAATAGCAACATAAAATCCCTTCATTGCCAAGTATTTTGTGATCCTGCAAAGAGGCTTCTTAGAGCCTATATTGCAAACCATAACACCAGTTCCATTAACAGTACCTTTAAAAAGGAAGCAGTGAATATACACAACAGCAATACACATCCCATTGGAAAAGCCAGACAAGTCATACTCATAGATCCCCCATACAAACCACATGCCAGCAGAAACTCTCACCTGCTCGCGGTCACATGCAGACCATAGATCAACCCTCATCAATTACAGAATAAAGGACCAAAAATTAGAAATTTATTGATTTATTTTCTACATTTTTTGCCACATTATCTCTGTAATTCGAAACAGATCACACTTCAACACACATTAATTTTAAAACATATTACAAAAACATAAAGACCTTCCCTAACCCATCCATCCCAGAAGCCTGGCATCAGCTGTTCCCTTCAATACTCTCTATCCATCCCCATAGCTCAGCATCAGCCCTTCCCTATCTTACCTCCCATCCATCCCTGTAGCCCAGTATCAATCCTTCCCTTCCCCACCATCCATCCCATAGCTAAGCATCAGCTCTATTCTACCACCCCACTCCTCCCTATAGCCTAGCATCAGCCCTGTCCTACTCCCTACCCACCCCCTATGGAATTAAATAAACATTTTTTCATGCCCACCTCTGCACGCACCGGTCCACCCAGAGAAAACCACCGGCACCTACATTTTTTTTATTTTTACCTAGGCACTGCAGAGACCATCCCCATCCAAAAACCCACCTAAATGAAAGACATAAAAAAAAAAAAATTAAGCTAGCTGGGCACTATTAAGATTTATTATTGGGGAATTTCTGGGTGGGGATGGGCGCCTCATTGCCCTAGGCAGTGAAATGTCTACTCCCCATCCAGAAGCCCATCAGCAGACCAGAGCCATCATTTTGATTACAGAGTAATCAAAATGCTGGCTGGTCATGGTGGTGGGCTTCTGGGTGGGGAGTAGACATTTCACTGCCTAGGGCAAAAAAGGTATATTTTAGTCATTAAATATATACATTTTTTGCCCTAGGCAATTAAGTGCTTACCCCACCAATAAATTTTAATAGTGCCCAGCTAGCTTAATTTAAAAAAAAATCACACGATGTTAAAAATTATGATGTTAAAAACAAATAAGTAGTTACAGTTTTATTACCTGCACTGTTGGGCTCAGCTGGCAGCTGCTTGGCAGTAAAGTTGCATGGTTGTATCGAACTCGAAGAACCTTTCCTCGCACTAGCTCAATGCTGAACCCCTGGCAGTAAGCATGCGTGCAGCTATATTTTAGCCTGATGGCGATGAGCGGAGCGAGAACGAGGATGAGCGTGTTGCCGCGCACAGCCGCGGCATACCGCATAGGATGGAACAACATCATGAGTCATCAGCAGCACGCAGCAGCCTCAACGTGGAAGAGGACGTCACGCACGGGGTCACCACTACAGGTCAAGAGCTGCGACCTGAATTTCAGTGCCGACTGCGTGCCGTGTCAGTCTGCCTCTGCCTCAAGCCCGAAAGGTAGGTGGGACTGGAGATCAGCTGAGCGGGCGGTACGCGATGACAGTAGAAATGAATGTGAAAAAAGGCTGCTGCAATGTGTGCGCTTTCCAACAGCGCTTGGGTAGGTGGGCGGGCCTGGGCCGAGATTGGATGGGCCTGGGCCCACCCGTAGCTACGCCCCTGCATACAGCTGTATTTGATGTTTCCCATTTAGCTAGTAACAGCTCTCTTCCTGAGTACTAACAGGCAATCTATTTTCATTGCATTCTCAGCAATTAATTAGTTTTGGTCCATATGCCTCATCTTGTACTCAGCTTACCTCATCAAGTAATTGATTATTTTGATCACGTGCTTGTGATTTTCCCTGCAACAATGTTCATTTTTTGTAGGTATCTATCCACTACAATACATTTACCTCTCATAGGGCCTTTCTACTAAGCCACAGCAAAAAGTGGCTTGCGGCAGTTCGAGCGTGTTTTTTTGATGCGCACTGGGCCAGTTTTTGCCGTGTCCTGGAAAAAGGGCATTTTTTTTTAAAGGGCCGGAAAATGGGAGTGCGGAAAAATAAAAACCAGCATACGCCCATTTTTGGCCTGAGACCTTACTGCCACCCATTGACTTAGCGGTAAGGTCTGACGCGCTACCTGGGCAGTAGGTGTGCAGCATGTGTACACTGTCATTTACTGCCGGGTAAGCGCCATACGGTAGAAAATTGAAAATATTTTCTACCATGTGCTTTTCATGCGCCAAATTCACAATTACTGCCCGGAGCACGCGGTAGCCAGGCAGTAATGCTGACTTGGCATGCACTGGACGCGTGTAGGGCTTTACACACCTTTGTAAAAGGGCCCCATAAGTAATTATCCAGGTGAGTATTTTGTCAAGTTCTTATAGATTTATGCTTCCCAAAACCAGTATCAGTAAACATTATTCTATGCTATTTATCAACATCACATAGGATTCCATAAGAAGCTTCATCTATGACTTCAATCTAACATGGAGAGAAAAAAAATCAAGATGGCTACTCTAATGGATTTTCTCATCTCTGCTGTTAATCTGGCATCTCTCTGTACCCACATCTATACTTTAACCTCTGAAAGGAGAAAGTAATTAGCCAAATAAATGGAAAGCCCGTTTCTTCTGCCACTTTAGTTATTGTTATACACATTAATGATGATAATCATTCAACTGACATGGACTGCTGCTCTTAGATGTGACAGGTCTATGACACTGAAGGTCGGTTTATAAAAATGAGACTTTGAAAGCTGCCTGTGATTTAGAGGTCATTAGTACCTCTTCTATTTATTTGCTAAAAATCACCTTATTCAACATCCAATTAATGTAGAGCTTAGCAAGCCACAATTTGATTGTTTCATGACGAAGTATACTGCTTTATACATATAAAACAATTGTCCTTCACAACCATGCAGAGGAGAAAGCATGCTTAATTTTATAACAGTGAATTAAGGCTGCGTAGACAGCATGCCTAATGCAGCAAAAATGGACTACCAAGAGATGCGCTACGGTATCATGTGGCAGTTTTTGAATGGGCGTCTGCTAACCGCACACTAAATAATTATTTGTATTTTGTTTAAGGGTGTGTGTCAGGAATGGAGAGTGGGCATTTCAGTGCTAAGCAGTTAGCACATCTACATTACCACATGCTAACTGATTAGCGCACAGAGAACACAAGAGTCCTTGCTGCCTACGAAACAGGTGGCAGTAACTGCTGCCATGGTATCTTTTAAAAAATGGCTTTGTGCTAATCCAGGGGCATAGCCAGACTTCGGCGGGAGGGGGGTCCAGAGCCTGAGGTGAGGGGGCACATTTTAACCCCCCCCCAGCAACCCGTGCCAGCCGAGGTCCTCTTCTTCCGGTGCAAGGCTTTGGTCTGTTTCCGTGAGTCTGACGTCCTGCACGTACAACGTACAGGACGTCAGACTCAGAACGAAGGAAGAAGAGGACCTAGGCTGGCGGGGGTTGGGGTCCTCCGCCAGCAAACGTAGGCGACGGCAGGTTGGCATCGGGGGGGGGGGGAGTTCGAGAGGGTAGTTGGCAGGGGGGCCCAGGCCCCCATGGCCTCACATAGCTACACCACTGTGCTAATCGCAGAAAATAAAATAAAGGCATTTTTATGGTGCTGGTAAAATGGGCTTAACATGAAGGACAGGCCAATTTTTACCACATCTTAGTAAAAGGACCTCCTAAATGACCAATTAAAATCTAATCACAAATCTGAGTGGAAAATAAGAGTCATTTTACTAAGCCACACTAAGAAATGGATTTAGCACATCCTTCTGTAAGACTTTCCTGCAGACTAAATCCTGAAAAACAAGCACTGATGCAGAAGAAATGTAGTTAAACTTGAAAACTAAAGGGGCACGTTTACTAAAGTGTGGTAAATTGTTGAAGCTGCCATGTGTTAGTCACAAAATGTTGTGCACAGTAACTGCAAAGCCTGCGAGGTAATTGTTGGAAATAAAACATCTCCCCTGAAAAGCATCAGCAGCAATTAGTGGTCCTGCTTTTCAAGACAGAAGCTGTTTTAGTCCAGTAGATGGACTTGTTAAGACTGCACCACTGGGTTGTGATTTGAAGCCTTAAGAGGGTGAAACATGGCTGTGTCTGGCTTCTTATTATTTATTCATTTAATATTTTTATGGTGAATAAATTTGAGTTGTTTGCCTACTTGTTTCCTTGGATAATTATGGACATATAAATGTGGCAAGGGTAAGTGGTAGCACTGCCCATGCTTCTCTCATGTTAACACCCCCTTGCATTTACTTGCTAATGCCACTTACGTACACCCTAACAGAATAGCGCTTAATTGCTTTACTGCCACTTATGTGGATAAGTGTACAATTACCAAACTCCCTAATTCTAGAAGAAGCACTAGAAATTGCACGTGCAATTTAATTGAATGAGCTAATTGGTGCCAATAACTGGCTTTCTAAAAAGCAATTACTGGTGCTAATTGAAATCAATTAATATGTACATGTGTAAATTTGTTTGGGATAATGTTGGACATAAGTGTCATAAATAAATAAATAGATGAAGGCGCATGATCCACACCTAAATTTTACGTGTGTCCTGGAAAAGGGGGCATAGAAATGGAAGGGTCATGGGCATTTCGGGACAGAGCGAGGGCATGGATTCCAGTTATGCGTGTAATTATAGAATAAGGAAGCTCCATGTGTAAATTTAGGCGTAAATTTGCACCACATTTTGTTTATGTTTATTAAAACTTGATATACCAATTTGTCTATAATTTTTAGCTATAAGCTATAAAGTTCTACTTCAGTTATGCTGCATTATTTCCCACCCCTTTTCTTTTCCTATCAGCCACATGCAGGAATTTCTGGCTGGTCACTGTTGCTAAGGCAACTCAGATACCTGGTATATCCTGTTTCAAAAGTAATTTACTGAGAAGAGGTATGGCAAGGACACCAATTGCAAGCTTCCAGCACATATGAAAGACCCTATTACAAGTCTTCAGCATATATGCAACACCTATGAATGGTCCAGGGTAGAGGAGAGGTGGATACTCACCACAGCCTATAAAACCATGCTGCAGACAAAGAAACTCTAAAAAAAAAAAAAAAAAAAAAAAAAAACTAGGCATGCTTGGAAAGAGAGTTTCAGATCTGTCCAATGGCCTATGGTTTTTCCTGAAGGGGTGCTCGTCCCCCCTTCATAAAAACTAATTCTCTATATCTAAGAATCTTTCTTTCATCCATTCATTCCTTCTTTCTCTCTGTTCTGTGTCCTTTGTATGAGGTACAAACTCTCCTTCCTTCTTTTTCTCTTCTTTAAATAATTAGTCTAATTACTTATAATTACCAGAGGTACTGATGTTAGCTTTTGTAAGTTTGTTATAACTTGAAACTGATGTCTGATGCTGTGCTGGTGGATGAGTAAATAAAGACTTTTAATTCTCTCTAATTCCTGTTGAATTTTTTACCTGTAATATTTTGTAAGATGTTTAGAGACTAGCAAAACAAATGCGTAGCCTAGTACAAATGTTACTTCAAGCAAGGTCTCTTAATTATTGTTCTGTTATTGATTTTTATATATTTTTATTGTTTTATTATTAAACAAAAAAAACCCCCATAAATACAAGAATAGTAGATACACACTTTCTAGACCACAGCATTAGGACTTAAAAGCTAATTGGAAAAAATGAGTTTTTAGTTTAATTTTAAAGATGGTTAAAGATATTTAATTACGAATATCCAGGGGAAGATTCTTCCAAAGTTTGGGTGATAGAAAGAACAAAAGCAGATGATCTAGTTGATTTGAGGTAAGCATATCTGGGTAAAGGTACAGTAAGACTGTTGGAGCAAATGGATGCACCTAAATTTACATGAGACCCCCCTGCACTTAAGTGCTGTTCTTTTAAATTGTGCCTAACTTTAGGTGCAGCTTATAGAATACTGTTTAAGCAGTTCTTTTGAGTGTTAATTCACCCAAAAAAGCCAGTATTCTTCAGATTTATGCACACAAGTGTAATGAAACTTTGGACACCCAGTAATAGAATGGCCTTTAAAGGGGTAGTTTCAGGTGCACAAATGGAAGTATTCTAGTCATTTATTCTTTCTATAGAGACTTCATATACCACAATTCATTTAAAAAAGTCAAAGCAGTTTACAAGACTATAATAGAAAGAACAGTAGGAAAGAAAAGCAAAGTGATCAACTGGTTTTCATAGACAACAATGACATGGTCAATCGCTATGGACAAAGACAACAACAGCAAAGGTGATAAATAAAAAGTCCCAAAACAAGCAGTGTGGTGTATATTCTTTGGGACCTTTTTGCAGAGGTGTGCTAGCGTTTTTAGCATGTGCTAAATGCTAGAGATGTCCATATATTTCTATGGGCATCTCTAGCATTTAGCACACGCTAATCATTAGCACACATTAAAAACATTAGTGTGCCTTTGTAAAAGACCCCCTTAATTAGTTGATAAAAAAGACTCAACACGAATCATGTTTCGGCCACTCAGCCTTCATCTGGAGTCTAAGAAAAAAAACCAAATCTACACAAAATAAACTTTATATGTAAAAAAAACCATATCAAATATAAATAACATTAACATGCAAAAATATATAAATACATATGGACAATAAAACGTCCAAAGAGAGCTACCAAATCTTATGCAAGAAGACAATGAAAAGTAATAGGGAAGAATTCTGACTGATATAACATTTCAGAGGAGCAAAAAACAATGGATGAAAACTTTAACAGATATAAAGGAACAAATAAACCCAAGCTAAGTTAACAATAGTACAATAGAGGACTACTACACATCCAACTTCTCCGTTATAGGCAGCCAACTCTGGAACGCCATACCAAGATCCATCCGTAGAACCAACAAACACCTACCCTTCCGAAAGTTGTTGAAAACTTACCTCTTCAAACAAGCCTATCCAAACGACCCGACTTAATTTACGAACCTAATCCACACCACTAACATTACCCATAACTCAATCCTCCCTCCCAAATCTCTTCCTCTTAACCTACTCTATTCAACTGTGTTATCTCTGTGATACTTTCCAGCTTATAATCGAACGAGAATAACGCCCAAGTTCCGACCTAAATCGGGAGATGGGCGTTCTTCTCACAAAAACAAATAAAGCGGCATAATCGAAAGCCGAACTTTGGACGCTTTCAACTGCACTCCGTCGCGGATGCGGACAAAGTTGACGGGGGAGTGTCGGAGGCGTGGTGAAGGCGGAACTGGGGCGTGGTTATTGGGCGAACAGAGATGGGCGCCCTTCGCCGATAATGGATGCGTTTGTAGCTAGAATTTAGGGCACTTTTCCTGGACCCTGTTTTTTGATGAATAAGGCCCCAAAAAGTGCCCTAAATGACCAGATGACCCCCAGAGGGAGTCGGGGATGACCTCCCCTGACTCCCCCAGTGGTCACTAACCCCCTCCCACCACAAAAAAATGATGTTTCACAACTTTTTATTTTCACCCTCAAATGTCATACCCTCCTCCCAAGCAGCAGTATGCAGGTCCCTGGAGCAGTTGTTAGGGGGTGCAGTGGACGTCAGGCAGGTGGACCCAGGCCCATCCCCCCCCTACCTGTTACAATTGTGCTGCTTAATGCTACTAGTCGTCCAACCCCCCCAAACCCACTGTACCCACATGTAGGTGCCCCCCTTCACCTCTTAGGGCTATAGTAATGGTGTAGACTTGTGGGCAGTGGGTTTTGAGGGGGATTTGGGGGGCTCAACACCCAAGGGAAGGGTGCTATGCACCTGGGAGCTCTTTTCCCTTTTTTTTTGTTTTTGTAAAAGTGCCCCCTAGGGTGCCCGGTTGGTGTCCTGGCATGTGAGGGGGACCAGTGCACTATGAATCCTGGCCCCTCCCACGAACAAATGCCTTGGATTTATTCGTTTTTGAGCTGGGCGATTTCATATTCCATTATCGCTGAAAAGCAAAAACGCCCAGCTCACACCTTGACGAATAAAACATGGGCGTCTTTTTCTTTTAAAAAATACGATCCGCCCCGCCCCTTCACGGACCCGTTCTCGGAGATAAACGCCCATGGAGATAGGCGTTTCTGTTCCATTATGCCCCTCCATGTAACCCATACATTGTAAGCCGCACTGAACCTGCTATCGAGCGGGAAAGAGCGGGGTATAAATGCTACAAATAAATAAATAAATAATAGCACGAACATTGAAATGGTGAAAAAGATACAGTATTATATAAAAGAAAAATGAATAAAGTAACCCAAGCTATCTTAGTGACACTTCACTGAAGAAATAGATTATCTATGAAATGATGAATCCAAATGATATGTCAGAAATACATACATAATAGACCTAAACAGCAAATCAGAAAATGATAAATGAGAAACAAAGGGGGGTACATACTTTGTACTAAATGCTTGATTTATCAATAGGTGGTAACAATGGTATAAATGCACTAGAATGCACAGGCATCAACAGCGCTAAAGGTAAAAAATGAAAACTGTAAAATTTAAAACAAAAGGATGTGCAGCAAAGTTTTCATCCATTGTTTTCTGCCCCTCTGAAATGTTATATCAGTCAGAATTCTGTCTTACTACTTTCTCTTGCATAAGATTTGGTAGCTCTCTTTGGATGTTTTTTTTTAATCCATATGTATTTATATATTTTTGCACATTAATGATATTTATATTTGATATGGTTTTTTTTACATATAAAGTTTATTTTGTGTAGATTTGGTTTTTTTTCTTAGACTCCAGATGAAGGCTGAGTGGCCGAAACATGATTCGTGTTTTGGTTTTTTTTTTTACATATTGTGACAAAGCTAGCACTCGGGTCCCCACAGAGAAGCAGCTAATCCCCTTACTAAGGTTCCCAGAAGCCCTTGCAAGCAGGAGAGAGGAGGGTAGCCCCAAAAGGGTGGAACGGATTTCCAACCCCAGCAGGGGGAGCAGTGACTCAGTGCTAAGGGAGCCAGTTACTCCCTTCCCCACTAGAGGGAGAAGGGGAGATGAAGCTCAGTCCCTTAGCTGTATCGCCAGTATAAAATTCTCTCCATCTGTGAGAGGATGAGAGATTTCTGGGTGGCTCCCAGCCACCAGGAAGGAGAGGAAACTGATTGAGAGAGAAGCTGCCATGGTGTAGGTGGAGGACGGGAAGGGCCTGCCACTGGAGCTTCCCTGAGGGGGGAGAGTAAGCTGCCATGGAGTGTGAGAATGTAGATGTAACCCTGACCAGCACATGAAGGCAGTGTGAGAGGCCAGATGGGGTGTGGTGCTGTGAGGTAGGAGGAAAGCTGCTAGCCCTGTTTGGTACAGAGTACTCCTGGGTGCTGTGAAGAGGAGAGAGGCATTAAGTAGTGGTTTCCTTTGAAGAGACTGTTTGTGAAAGGGTTGAACTATTAGGATGTATAGAACAGCAGGCTGAACTTTGACTGAGCCCTTCTGAGGGAGAGGGAAAGGTAGGGGAAAGGAAGTGGGCCTGAAATGTTAAGGAATTGAATGTTGGCTGGAGTTTGGAACTCAGCCTGAACCCTGTTTGTGAACTGCATTTCAATTTTGAGAGTGGAACTGAATTGAGAATAAAGCACTTTGGTCTTAAGTCCGTATGGCAGTCTGGTTCTTTGCTGGAAACCTGTGAACCTAACAGGGCTGCCAGCCAAAACACAGAGTGGAGGAGGCGGACCTCTTTACAATATATAGTTTATTTTGTGTACATTTGTTTTATTCTTAGACTCCTGATGAAGGCCAAGCGGCTGAAACACAAATTGTGTTCAGTCTTTTTTTAGCAACTAATAAATAATCTACACCACATTGCTTGCTTTGGGACTTTTTGTCACCTTTGCTGTTGTTATCTTTGTCCTTCAGACACAAAGGTTTGTCCATCTCTATGTTCATGGTCAATCACTATTCAGTGCCTAGCAAGTCTTTAAAGCAGACTTAAACCTTGGCAAAGTAGGCTGTTATTGAACATGCTTGCAGATAAGAGTTTCACCACAGTGGTACTAATACATAGAAGACGCAAATATTGCGAAGGTGACGGACAATAAACAATGTATCAAGGTGTCAAGCAATACTTCATAAAGACTGTACAGGAGTCATGTTTCGGCCACTAGGCCTGCATCAGGAGTCAAAATAAAATGATACACATAAATAATAATGAATGATGTTTATGTTTATTCAAGTTTGATCTACTGCCATTACTTCAAACAAGGTCAAAACGGTTTACAATAAAATCAAATAGAGATGGAAAGGAACACCATTCAAACTAGGAAAGAGAGCTACTTACAACTAAAACAGACCAGGTAAAATAAAGTGAAGTAGAATATTATATTATTAAACATACAATTAAAGTTTAAAGAAATTAAAGTTGAAACAAATCCTCTAAAAACCATCTAAATGGTCACTTACGTGCCTCTTTAAAAAATACCAACTAGTGGAAAAGTACACACCATACTTTGATGGTGCATGCTTTGCCAGTGGGAATGTGAATGGACGGAGTGAGGGGAAGTGCATGGGGAGAATGCACATGTACACACATAAATTATAGAAAATTATCATTTATGTGCCTTCATTCAGATATCTATATGCAGGCATTTATACCACTTATAGGGCACCTACTTTCCTTTATAGAATAAGCTTAAAATAAATACAATAATGAGCACTTAAATTAGATACCCTATTATAGAATAACTCACCATTTACACTGCTGATAGTGTAATTACATCCATGCTATCAGTAATGCACTCAAGGGCTATAGTTGTAAAACAGTACCCTCCAACCCCATAAAGCCCCTGTATATTCCTCCAAGGCCTCAAATCTACCCAACCACTACCCAAATATTCCTTTAACATGTCCACCCTGCCACCTCTGACAGACCCTTTGACTCATACTGGAGCTTCCATGGTATCTAGTAAGGGCAGGAATGATCCTCTGCTGCTCCTGTCCCGTTAACAGACTGAGTTCTAAACGGAACCTCTGAACTGTTTGACAACTTGGCATCTAGTGATAATATGCTGAGACTAGCGCTATGGGTCAGAAGCACTATTTTGAACCCAAGATGCTGATGGGGTAGGAGAATCTAAAAATCTCCCTGCCCTCTGTAGACACCAGAGAATCCCAAGTAACAAGTATGGAGAGGGAGTCTCATGGGGGTGACGTCTTGAAGAAATGTTGGGAGGCCTTTGTGGGAATGGGGAATCTTGAAGGAATGTCAGGAGCCTGTCATAGAGATGAGGGTTTCTTCAAGGCAGGACTAGGCAAATGCCTAGGGCAGCAACTTTTGTGAGCCATCAAAGAGCACCTGTAGTAAAAGCAAAACAATAGGTCCTGTCAACCACACAAACTGAAAGAACTAAAGCCCAGATGCACTAAACCTTAACGACCCTTTAACAAAGAAATTTTCAACCATAGCATGCATTAAAGGCCATTTTCCGACGATGCTAGCAGCTAACGAAAACGGAATGCAAACGAGTAACTACCATTGAAATGTGGACAATTCGGGATGCACTAACCATACCGACGATTGCACCGAATCATTTACCGTGATAAATTTAACGTGAGGTCAGAGCTGTCGTTAAGGCCTGAGCTGTCATTTCCCCCCTTCCCCCTGCAGCATAAAAATCCAAGCTGGCATGTTTAAAAACAAAAGTGAGATAAAAAAACACAAACACGTGGCTCCCCGCTTCCCTCTGCATAAAATAGAAAATGAAAACATAATCAAAAAAGGATCGGGAGGGGGCAAAGGCACTCGTCAGGAGCGTCCTGTATGGACGGCCTTGCCCCCCCCCCCCCGAGGTCGCCGCTGCTCCCCGCTACCCCCTGTATTAAATAAAAAATCAAAACAAAAATCAAAAGTTTAGCAGCCCCGGCCCCCCTCCCTTCCTCTCTCTTTCTCCTTCCCCCACAGCTCCACCTCCGCCATCCTCCACCCCCGTGCCCTGCCCCCCTGAGGTCGTCACCGCCGCTCCCCCCCCACCGGACCCCCCCTCCACCTTACCGGGAGGGGCAGTGGGGCGGGCCACGGGGGCGGAGGATGGTGGGAGGTGGAGCTGTGGGAGAGTAGAGAGAAAGGAACAAGAAGGGAGGGGGGCCGTGGCTGCTAAAATTTTGAGTTTTCGTGCAGGGGGAAGTGGGAGGAAGCGGGAAGCAGTGGGGGGGGGGGCAAGGCCGTCCATACAGGACGCTCCTGACGAGTGCCTTTGCCCCCTCCCGATCCTTTTTTGATTTATGTTTTTAGTTTTCTATTTAATGCAGGGGGAAACAGGGAGCCACGTGTTTGTGGTTTTTTTTTGTTGTTGTTGTTTTGACGTTTGTGGCATGCGCAGAGCAGCCAGCAAAATGCTTGGCTGCTCTGTGCATGCTTTAGGGGCTGATTACCAACGAGGATTACACCACTTTAACGAATGTTTAATACATTGTACTTTTCAATACCGTACCAAACATGTGCGACTTGTTTTTTTGGTGCATTCTTCGTTTTTTCAAATTCGTTAAGGACTTTTATGTTTTAGATTTTTTTTTATGTTTGGTTGATGCATCTGGGCCTAAGAGGGGGTATTTAATCAGCAGAAAGGGTGGGCAGTTTTCAAATAGCTGTCTATATCTGCCATACTTATTTCCTCCCTCCACTCTCTTACCCTGGGACTTTATTGTGAATGATTATTACAGTCTGTTTGAAAATTCCCCATTTACATGCCAGGTAAAATACTGGAATTGCTTTTCTGCACATTTATGTTAAAAGATCTCATGGCAGTACGCTCTCCTGCACTTTTCATGCCAGCTGTGCGTCTTCTGAAACCTCTTACTGTGTCATATTTTTGTCAAAAGACTCTTCTCACTTCATCACGACAGATGTTATCTTTTAGACCCAGACACAAATCTCTCACTTTTCCTACTATATTATTCCTATACATATTTTTTCCTTCATTTTAAATCGCTCTTCAGCTGACTTTGATGCAGGGTTCAAAGACCTATGCAATATGAATCCCTGTCATATATTTCATTTTCCAGCAGCAGTAGAATTTTTCCTTCCATTGACTAACTTATTTTAACCCATTTGGATAACTTAACAACAAAAGCGTTACCATACTGGGAAAGACCAAAGGTTCATCAAGCCCAATCTAGGTTACAAGTATCTGGCAAGATCCTGAAACAGTACAATACATTTTCTGCTGCTTATCCAAGACATAAACAATAGATTTTTCCCAAGTCAATGTTAATAATGGCTTATGGACTTTTCTTTTAGGAAGTTATCCAAACCTTTTTTTAAACTCCGCTAAGCTAACTGCTTTTAACACATTCTCTGGCAACAAATTCTAGAGTTTAATTACACATTGAGTGAAGAAATATTTTCTCTGATTTGTTTTAAATTTACTACTTTGTAGCTTCATTGCATGCCCCCTAGTACTAGTATTTTTGGAAAGAGTAAACAAGTGATTCATGTTTACCCATTCCATTCCACTCATTATTTTATAGATCTCTGTCATATCTCCCCTCAGCCATCTTTCCTCCAAGCTGAAGAGCCCTAGCTGCTTTAGCTTTTCCTTATAGGGAAGTTGTCCCATCCCCTTTATCATTTTCGGTGCCCTTTTCTCTACCATTGCTAATTCCACTATATCTTTTTTGAGATGAGGTAACCAGAATTGCACACAGTATTCCAGGTGCAGTTGAACCATGGAGCTATACAAAGGCATTATAATGTCCTCATTTTTGTTTTCTATTCCTTTCCTAATAAAACCTAACATTCTATTTTAATTTTTAGCCGACGATGCACACTGAGCAGAGCATTTCAACGTATCATCAATGATGACACCTAGATAGCTTTCCTGGTTTGTGACTCCTAATGTGGAACCTTGCATCACGTAGCTATAGTTCGGGTTCCTCTTTCACACATGCATCACTTTGCACTTGCTCACAATAAATGTCATCTGCCATTTGGATGCCCAGTCTCCAGTCTCGCAAGGTCCTCTTGTAATTTTTCACAATATATTTATATTTATATTTATTGCACTTGTATCCCACATTTTCCCACCTATTTGCAGGCTCAATGTGGCTTACAGAGGCCTGTTATGACATCACCATATCAGAGTACAAAAGGTACAGTTGGTGTTACAGAGATAACAAGGATATCAGGATAGTAAGTTAAACTGATCAAACAATTATATAACAAAACAATCAAATAAGGGATGAGTGATGATTTGTTGTGGCTAATTATGAATTCTCATGATAGGCTTTGGTGAATAGATAGGTTTTCAGTGATTTGCGAAAGGTGGTGATTTCGTTAGTTGTTTTCAGGAGATTAGGTTTAGCATTCCACAATTGCGTGCTCATGTAGGAAAAGCTGGACGCATGTGTTAGTTTGTATTTTAATCCTTTGCAGCTGGGGAAGTGTAGATTAAGAAAGGTGCGAGCAGATCTTTTGGCATTTCTTGGTGGGAGGTCATGCATGTATGATGGGGCGTCTCCATAAATGATTTTATGAACAAATCCTCTTGCAATTTAACAACTTTGAATAACTTTGTGTCATCAGCAAATTTAATTACCTCGCTAGTTACTCCCATCTCTAGGTCATTTATAAATATGTTAAAAAGCAGCAGTCCCAGCACAGACCCCTGGAGAACCTCACTAACTACCCTTCTCCATTGGGAATACTGACCATTCAACCCTACTCTCTGTTTTCTATCTCTTTAACCAGTTTTTAATCCACAATAGTACACTACCTCCTATCCCATGACTTTTCAATTTCCTCTGAAGTCTTTCATGAGGTACTTTGTCAAATGTCTTTTGAAAATCCAGATATGGTGGTGTTCCTTCATTTTACTTTCAACATGTTGGCAACCTTTCTTCCTTTGAAATTATTTTGGGCCAATAATTCAATGTCCTGGTCAGCATTTTTTTCTCAAAATGCCAGCAATAGTGTTTCAATACGTTATGTATATTGAGAACTGCTATTTGTAGAACCATATATACAGTGACAAGAACTGCTGCTAAGCAAAGCCGATGATATTAAGCTGCTATCCATATAGCTAAACAGATAAATCTAGGACAGCTTGTTTCCTGAACTGAGACCAGGAGAGGACAAGTTCACTGAAGGACATATGAACAACATGCAGGGTCATTCTCTGCCTCACTGCTTGATGCTGCTGCTACCAAGCCTAGCAGTACCTGGAATAAAACAAGTTGAGGGAGCAAAGAGGAAAATAGCCAGTAGTCAATATGTGTGATCTTTCTGCTGGAGGTGTGACAGTAATGGAAGGGATGGGCTACTATAGTCTCCACAAGTCACTCCCTGAGCTGTTTCTACTGATAACTTGAATGTTCTGTGAACGTATTCTCCTAGGAGTTTATTTTAGCATTTTGGTATTTTATAGAAATGATGGCAGTGCTTAAGCGGAAAATCCAGTAGTTGAGAAGTAAGGCTAGAGCTAGGCAGGCTCCTATGGTCTGTTTCCCAATTATGACTCGATGGATCTGGTTGGGCTGGAGTGGGCTTCAACAGCAATTCCAGCAGTTGAAAATTAAGCCAGTGTAGGGCAGACTTCTATGGTCTGTGCCCTAAAAATGGCAAGGACAGCTCAAGATCAAGCATGTATATGTTATTATAACATATGCCAGAAGTTGATCTTGTTGGGCATACTGGATGGACCATGCAGGTCTTTATCTGCTGTCATCTACTATGTTACTATGTAGTTCTTTGTGAAATGTTCTTCACAGTTGCCAAATAGTATCACTGAAGTTGTGGCAGGAGGCAGCCTGGCATCCCATGATTAGCATATTGTTAAATATAACGGGGTTAATGTTCAGCATAGCCGCCGAGAGGGGGAGGGGCACGGGGGACAAAATTCCCAGGGCCCGGGCGTCCCACCCACCCTCCGTTGTTGACCGTCTGCCCCCTGCATTGAATATCAGTCTCACCTCCGTGAAAGCAGTGCTGCAGGCAGCAGAACGTGCAGGACTTCAGAAACAGAAGGAAATCTTTTGCAAGAAGAAGAGGACCTCGGCTGGTGGGGGTTGGGGTCCCCCGCCAGCAAAGGTAGGCGACGGCAGGTTGGCGGCAGCGGGGTCGGCAATGGCGGGGGGGGGTTGGCAGTAAGAACCTAATTTTCCCTTAAACTACCTTCTGGTGGATCTGCAAGGCTTCGTTCTGTGAGTCTGACATCCCATGATTAGCATATTGTTAAATATAACGGGGTTAATGTTCAGCATAGCCGCCGAGAGGGGGAGGGGCACGGGGGACAAAATTCCCAGGGCCTGGGCCTCCAAGGGGGGGCCCGGCGCTGCAGTCCCACCCACCCTCCGTTGTTGACCGTCTGCCCCCTGCATTGAAATAGCAGTCTCACCTCCGTGAAAGCAGCGCTGCAGGCAGCAGAACGTGCAGGACGTCAGAAACAGAAGGAAGCCTTTTGCGAGAAGAAGAGGACCTTGGCTGGAGGGGGTTGGGGTCCCCCGCCAGCAAAGGCAGGCGATGGCGGGTTGGCGGTGGGAGGGGGGGTCGAGAGGGTCGTCGGCAGGGGGGTCCAGGGCCAAATCTATGGGGGCCCAGGCCCCCCATGGCCCCAAGTAGCTACACCACTGTTCTGGATTTGTGCGCACAACTTAATTAGCTTAACAAGTCAATCTTAATAAGCAATTATTGACACTAATTTGCTTTAATTAGATTTTATAATCACAAATGTCTAAGCAAATTCTATAAAGTGATGCACATAAATTCTAAGCCACGGATTTGAAAAGGGGGCATGGCCATGGGAGGCTCATGGGCAGTCCTATCATTTGCGTGCACTGTTATAGAATATATCCGTTTTGTGCATAATTTAGCCATCGGCATTTACACCAGGCTTTCATTAGCATAAATGGCCGTGATGAAATATAGTTGCAGAAAACAGGTATTGGGTGTATTCTATAAACTACGCCTAGATTTATTTATAGTACATTTCCCCACACTTGCAGGCACAATGTGGCTTACATAGGATTAATAAAAATAACAATACAATACAGTAAAAGTTGTGGTAAGAGACAGTAAGCATGGAAAGGGCATATCATTCGGTAAGGCTATGGGGGGAGTAAGTTAATCCAAGTAGGTGAGTTTTCAGCAGCTTCTTGAACAGTTGGTGATCCATTTGCATTTTTAAGTATTTCGGCAAAGCATTCCAATTCTTAGCACTGGAGTAATGGAAAGATGAAGAGAAGATCAATTTGTATCTGACGCCTTTACAACTTGGGAAGTGCAGGTTGAGATACGAACGCGAGGTAGCTACTGCGTTTCTGGGCGGGAGGTCAATAAGACCAAGCATATACTCTGGAGCTTGCCCGTAAATGATTTTATGAGTTAATGAGCAGATTTTAAAAGAGATTCGTTCCATCACAGGCAACCAGTGGAGAATGAAACGCAGTGGTTGAGTTTGTTCAAAATGAGGTTTTCCCAGGATTAATCTTGCCGCTGTGCTTTGAGCGGTCTGGAACTTTTTCAAAAGATATTCGTGGCAGCCTGCATAGATCCTGCTGCAGTAGTCTAGGTGAGACAGCACTAACCAATGAACAAGGGTGTGGAACAGTTCTCTGGTTAGGCAGTATCTTATCTGCTGAAGTCTCCACATTGCATGGAACATTCTTTTAGTGACGACTCTTACATGATAATCCAAATGCTTGTCCAAATTCACCTCAAGGAGCTTTAGACTACTAGAAATATGGAGAATGTAGTCTTTCACTACTAGGGTATCTGTTGGAAGTGTAAAATAAGGGGAGTGGAGAATAAGGCACTGAGTTTTATCCTTATTTAACTTGAACCAAAACACCTTCGCCCAAAGTTCCATAGTAGAAAAACTGGCAGCAATGAGATCCGAAATGTCAGCTACTATGTTACAAAAAGGTATGTAGATGGTGATATCATCTGCATAAATGAACGGGTTTAAACCAAGATTGCATAGGGCAGTAGCAAGTGGGATCAGCATGACATTAAACAATGTAGGCGACAGGAGCGAGCCTTGAGGCACCCCACAGGAGGCTCTCCAAGGAGCGGAAATGGTTGACTTCACTTTGACCTGGTAAGATCTTGACGTCAGAAAACCCTTAATCCAGTGCAAAACTCCTCTTACACCGCCAAACGTATCAAGCAGGTGTAAGAGGAGTTCGTGATCCACCATATCAAAAGCACTGGACAAATCAAATTGCAGTAAAAGAATATTTTTACCAGCCGATATCTCACGTTTGAAGTTTGACAGAAGAGTAACCAGCACTGTATCGGTACTGTACTGAGCGCAGATTCCAGACTGCGAATGGTGCAGGATATCAAAGTTCATCAGGAATTCATTCAGTTGAGTGTTGACTATACTCTCCATGACCTTGACTAACAGGGGTATGGAAGCTACGGGACGGTAATTTGTGATTACATCAGGTTTAACCTTAGGGTTCTTAGGAATGGGCGTAAGAAGTATGCGACCATGGTCAGGAGGGAACAGACCATTAGATAGCAAATTATTGAAATTAGTTGTCAAGTCAACTACAAAACAGTGCGGTGCAGTTTTTAACAAATGATTAGGACAAGCATCCAGGCCACAGTATTTGCCAGAAATGCTTCAACCGGAACATCATAACTGGAACATATTCTATAAACCGCACCTAAATTTAACAACTAATAATAGGACATAATTGGTTCTAACTGGCACTAATTTGTAGTTAGATGCATAACTGCCCTTAGTCAGTATTCTACAAATTGTGTGCACAAAATCCAAAGGAGTTGTGGACATGAGAGTGGCATGCCTAGCACTTTACACAAGCAATAAGGAGGAGCAAACCTCACATGAACATGAGCAACAAAAGCAAAAGAAAGTGAGGTGGATCCAAGGAGGATATACTACTACTACTATTTAACATTTCTAAAGCACTACTAGGGTTACACAGCGCTGAAGATATCTCCTCCCAAATGAGATATTGCACATTCCATTCACCTAGCTTTGGACTATTTCTACCTGTTCAACTACCTTTCTCCCCCCCTGCAACACAACTACCTCTCCTCAGATTTCCACCTCCCACAGCCAGTGGCGTAGCCAAGGGTGGGCCCAGGCCCATCCACTTTGGGCTCAGGCCCATCCAGTAGCAGCACACTGTGTGGCTGGCAGGGATTCCCATGCCCCACCAGCTGAAAATTCCCAACGACTGTCCCTCCTGTACACCTTGTAAATAGCAGATCTTTGCCTGCAGCAAGCAGTGACTGATACATACTGCTTGCACCGGCCTTCCCTCTGATGTATTCCTGCCTATGTGGAAACAGGAAGTTGCATTAGGGGGAAGGCTGTGGGGCCAACATGAGCAATGTGTATTAGTTACTGCTCGCTGCCAGTGAAAATCTGCTATTTAAAAGATATGCAGGAGAGGGGGGATGTTTGAGAGACCATATGGCATGCAGGTGAGAGAAGGAGAGACCAAATCACCTGTAGAATAGGGCGGGATTCTTCTGCCCACCCATCTTGGGCCCAGGCCCACCCAAAATTGGATGTCTGGCTACGCCCCTGCCCACAGCCTCCAGATTAAGAAGGCTCTGTATCCTGAATCAGCATCTTTGAACACCTATCTGTGAGTAAATTATCTGTGATTTATTCAATAAAAGAGACTTCATAAAATAATAGAGACTTCAGGTGATTGCTGTGCCAGGGTTATACTCCATGATATTGGGGCTTCTAATTACCAAGCTCCAAGAGTCATGACTCATATCAAGCTGTTCTTCCAATAAAAATAACTTGATATCCTCCTTGTAGCTACCTCACTTTCTTTTGCAACACCTAACACATACAGAATATATAATGCTAGCAATCATGTGCCTAAAATTAGCCACATAACTGTAGACTTATACTAGTATGGAAAACAAACTGGCAGATCAATATAATATCCAAACCACTTTATTGAAGATACCGTATGTAAGACAAATGCCCGACACAGGCTGTGTTTCACCCAAAAATAGGGCTGCGTCAGGGGCTAATCTGTATCTTCATTAAATGAGAGCGGTAGTAAATCATATATCAAGGCAAGGATAAAAGGAATTTCCTTTATAAAAAAAACCAGCAAAAGCAGCATAAACCAGCGTGTTCTCTGTGACGCCAAATGCTCGATGAGCAGTCTGCTATCAAAAGCTTTTTTCCAGTTTTTTTTTCCAGCTTTTGATAGCAGACTGCTCATCGAGCATTTGGCGTCACAGAGAACACGCTGGTTTATGCTGCTTTTGCTGGTTTTTTTTATAAAGGAAATTCCTTTTATCCTTGCCTTGATATATGATTTACTACTGCTCTCATTTAATGAAGATACAGATTAGCCCCTGACGCAGCCCTATTTTTGGGCGAAACACGGCCTGTGTCGGGCATTTGTCTTACATACAGTATCTTCAATAAAGTGGTTTGGATATTATATTGATCTGCCAGTTTGTTTTCCACATTGGATTTTGCAGATCGCTTGCCTTGTTGTTTTCTGCGACTTATACTAGTATTCTTTATTGTAGCAGATATTTAAACCACCATTCAATATACACCTGAGAGTATTCAGTGTTTGCATTTCCTTAACATCATTCTTATTAAAGAACTCATTAACTACAGTTCATAGGAAAATAGGTAGGGTACATATGGTATGATAGTTTCACTATAATTATATTGCCCAGCAAAGCTTAAACTAATCTTTAAAAAGTGTGTGCATACATATATTTGAAGGTTGATGTTTCAGATTATGATTTGTTTATCCTTACGGTGTGGTGTCTCTTGCTAATCAACATACTAAGTTATGATTTATGTACTTCCTAACACTCCCCTTGAGGGTTAAGATACATTTCAGTACATTTTATAGTACAACAGTTAAAGCACTGAGCTGCGATACAATTTAAATTTCTTATACACTTCTCCCTGTATGATCTTTAGCAAATCACTTAGCCTTTCTTTGTTAGATATTAGAAATTCTCTGAAGACAGAAAGTACAGTAAACCACACAAGTAGGCCATGTGACTGCCCTGGTTTCCAAAGAAATTTACCCTTCTGGAAAGGTCTGAAGGTTAAAGCTCTGGAATTGAAGCTCCCATTCTGAGATCCTTCAGCTTGATATTCAAAAGTTTTAGCCAAACAACTTTGGGAGTTACCGGAACAGAGTTTGAGATTTTAAAATCCCCACCCCATGCTTTTTCTCTACTCAATACATTAGCCCCCAAATTCTATAAATGGCACCTAAAGTCGGAGTGCAAATGCACACTCGGTTATGGAATAAGGTCAGTAATGCACATAACATAATTGGCTAATTGGTGCTACATTGGCACTTAATTGGAGATGAATAATTGGCATTAACAAGCACTAATTGACAGTAATTAATAGTTGTGTGTGTAACTGACTTACACCTCTGTTCTGTATATGGTGCCTATAAAATCTGTGCGGAAAACATTCCCACTTAAGTGTATTCTGTAAGTGGTGCCTAGATTTAGGTACAGTATATAGCATATGCTTAAGTTGATACCCCAGCGCCTAAAACTACTTGCATCTATTTACACCAAGGAAAACATGGCATAAATCCCTGAAAGTAGATTTACATGCACTGGGCCATATTCTATAACTATGGGTGTGAATTTTGGAACGCACCCATTTCCCTGCCAATAACTACGTCCCTTTTGAACTGCATGCATTAAAATTTAGGCACAGTTCATTACAGAATACACTTAGCGAGTTATGAATATAAATTCTAATTCCTTAGCCTCTGCAGCAGATGAATCCAGGAACTTGTGGGTTGTGTCCACATACCAGCAGGTGGAGATAGAGATAACGAACTCAAGGCAGTGATACCAGATGGCTAGCTCCTCCTTCATTCAGTATATCTCTGTCTCCAGCAGGTGGTAGATGGCTTTTCAGCAGCTTCTGGATTCTTCTTTTGGGGCTATTCCTGGGCAGTTTAGGCCAATTGAGTTTGGGGGTGTTTGGCTAGTGGTGCTGGCTTTGGAGGCATACTCAGTATTCTGGGTCCCTGTTTCACCCTGTGGTCCCCTGCCTTCCAGGGTTTTATTGTGAGCTCTAGCCTTCTTCGCCATTAAAAAAAAAATACTACTGAGAGCTCTTGTTCTTTAAGCCTCTGTAAAAACATAGGTGGTCAGCTGACTAGCTTCTACAAAACGTGGACCAAAATCACTTCTGACTAGTGGGACTTACTTATTCTGAGAAGGTTACAAGCTTGAATTCGCCTATCCCATACATGAAGTGTTTCTGGAGTCCTGGTGTGCCACAGCCTCCAAACAAGTGGCGGTCCAGGCCACATTGAAGTCACTGGTGGACCTGGGGACAGTGGTGCCGGTGCCCCCTCCTGAGGTTTGCTCGAGTTGCTATTCCATTTAATTTGTGGTTCCTCAGAACAATGACTCTTTCCGCCCTATTCTTGATCTCTGGAAAGTGAATCAGTCTTTCTTTGATGCAGCACTTCCTTATGGAGACGCTCAGATCTGTTGTGGAGGCGGTGCAGCCGAGGGGGTTTCTCACTGCCCAGGACCTTAAGGAAGACTACTTGCATATCCCTCTTTGGCTGCCTCATCAGCGGTTCCTCCGTTTTGCCATTTCCAGTCTTGGGACTTGCCTTTTGGCTGCTATTGCCCCACAGAACAGCAACTAAAATGATAAAGGGGGTGGAACTCCTCTTGTATGAGGAAAGGCTAAAGAGGTTAGGGCTCTTCAGCTTGGAAAAGAGATAGATGAGAGGAGATATGACTGAGGACTACAAAATCCTGAGAGGTGTAGAACGAGTAGAAGTAAACTGATTTTTTTACTCGTTCCAAAAGTACTAATAGGAGGAAATATTTTTTCATTCAATGAATAGTTAAACTCTGGAACTCTTTATTGGAGGATGTGGTAACAGCGGTTAGTGTATCTGGGTTTAAAAAAGGTTTGGATAAATTCCTGGAGGAAAAGTCCATACTCTACTATTGAGACAGGCATGGGAAGCAACTGCTTGCCCTGGAATTTGTAGTATGGAGTGTTACCACGATTTGGGTTTCTGCCAGGTTCTTGTGACCCGGCTTGGCCACTGTTTGGAAAACAGGATACTGGGCTAGATGGACCACTGGTCTGAGCCAGTATGGCTACTCTTATGTTATGTTATGCTGGAGGCAGTCAGCAAAATATTGATTGTCCCCAGCTAAATAGCGGACCACTAGTTTTCAATTTAGATCTACACCTGGACTTGGTACTGAATTCTTGTTCATACCAAATATCTCGTTTGTTTTTGATGGTGAGGAGAGATCTAAATGGGTCAGCCCTATCTAAAATGTTTCTTCTTTATTTGTGCCCCCTTTTGATGTGCTTCAGGATACTGGAATTGAGTATCGTATTTGCATTAATCATATTTTGCTATGTTTGCTAGTAAAGAATAACTGGGTTAACATTCAAAACAAGTTATAGGTTTATCAGTGGTCAGTGAACATATAATTTTATTAGCCATATATTTTTGAATCTTATATGGATAGTATTGGGCCAAATATCTAATTAATGTGATAGGGTTTGGGGATGGGTGAGGATGGGCTATAAAATAATCTGGATAGCAACAATATTCGGCTGATAAACATTGTAATAATGTTTAGTCTAGGCCTGCTGAATAGCAAGTCAAAACTAAACAGATACCTACCCCCTAATTCTATAAAAGTCACTAAAGATTGTGTGGGCAAATTTGGTCTCATGCCCAATTTGCAAACACAATTTAACTGAATAACAAGCTAATTAGCACTGATTGGCTTGTTAATAACCAATTATTGGTACTAATGAGATTTAAGTGGAATTTATGTGCATAAATTTAGGCACTGCATCTGTGCCTAAATTTTACACGCAAGTTAAAAAAAGAGATGCGGAAATGGGAGGGTTGTGGGCAGAATGGGGGCATTCCTAACACGTGTATTCTTATAGAATGAGGGGGAATACGAGACTAATTTAGGTGCATACATTTGCACCACATTTCAGTTGGTGCAAATGGCTGCACCTAAAGTTACAAGCGAAAGAACAGCACAGATCTCAGATGAAGGTCATACAGCAAACATTTATTTATAAATAACCCAACGTGGCCACATTTCATCAGAAGGCTGTATCAGGGGTACTGCTATAAACATCTGAATTTTTTAAAATCAATATATAAAAACTGAAATAAGACATAATCTGTTCTCTTCTGTGGCTTGTGATTTGTTTACGGATACACAGCACCGTAAACTATTTGAGTTTGCGCCTAAAGTTAGACATAATTCCTGGTCATAAATTCAATAAACCGTGCCTAACTTTAAAAGCAGCTTATAGAACTTTTTCAGTGCCATATATAGAATTCACCCCATAGTGCCACTGTGGTCACTGTACTATGGGGCAATTCTATAACAGGATGCCTCCATTGAGGTACACCATCGCTGACAGGTAGGATCCTATTTTATAACAGAGTCTACCTGTTCAAAAAAGGCATACTCCGTCGACCCAACATAAATGTCTGCACTCTGCAACACAACATAACCAAAGCTCGTAATGGACACTACCTAATCTTTCCTCTCCTTGATCCCCATTGTAACTGAAACACATGTTCCTTATTCAACCACAATACCACCTGTATTTGTTTCATTACTGGACTTGGCGAACGCCTCTATGGTACTATGTAAGCCACATTGAGTCTGGAAATAGGTGGGAAAATGTGGGATACAAATGTAACAAACAAACAAACAAATACGGTCTGTGCCAGAGCCGGTGGTGGGAGGCGGGGATAGTGCTGGGCAGACTTATACGGTCTGTGCTAGAGCCGGTGGTTGGGAGGTGGGGATAGTGCTGGGCAGACTTATACGGTCTGTGCCCTGAAGAGCATTGGTACAAATCAAAGTAGGGTATACACAAAAAGTAGCACACATGAGTTGTCTTGTTGGGCAGACTGGATG